>NC_046312.1:107827313-108047313 GCF_009819535.1 Lacerta agilis
GAAAAACTAGGTTAGGTCTACATGAAAAGCATGTTAAGCTAGTTTTGTGGAAATTAATTAGGCCTCTGAAAAACTTGCTCGTTAAGAAGCAATTAATAGACTACAGACTCATTTTCTTAAAATGGAAATCAACTTTTGTCTACTGCCAAAAAAAAAAACTATAAAGCCTGACACCATATTTGTATCATTTCCTAAAAGGCTAAATGTTCTTTGAAAATATATCAGTCATTTTTTCCCCTGCAGCTGCAGATCAAACCTGCCCAGTAAAAATGTTCTGAGCAGGCGAGTTGTAATACAGCCATGGTTTATTTCCGTCAGAGGTTGACTGCTGAAGTGTGAAAGAAACTCATTAAAAATCTCTCACTGTGATCCTGCAATGGAATGAAAAAGGCAGGCAGGCGGGGGGGGGGGGGGAAGAGAAAATACTTAATGAAGGGTACCCTTAGCCTGGAGCTACAGTCATATTCAGTTATTTCTCCCCCCCCCTTCTCTTTTAGTAAGCAATTAAAAGAGAGCAATTAGTCATGGGAATGCCATTCATATTGGTCATACTGAGAAAGGATTATGTGAACACTTAGTTTCTGCTAATGTTATTAAAGTTAACAACACTGGCCCCCCCACCTCACCAAGTCTATGAAGGCAAATAGATGAAACTTCTTACCTTAGTCTTAAAACAAGATTCACAGCACATGGAACTTCACCGAATTCATTACTAACAGCAGGCCGAGTCTAAGTTCCAAAGAGAGAGAGAGAGAGAGAGAGAGATAGTACACATTTATTATTTCTGAAGAAACAATTAACCTTACAAAAACAAACTTTAAAACAGATACAAGACAATAACAGAGCACTCACCTTAAATCTATTTCCCAGATTAATCCAATAAACTGCAAACCTGCACTTAAGAGGGCAGAGCTCAACACCATTGTATTAACTATGCCACCCCCTGGTTTAATGTAGAATTGAATTTAGTAAGAAACCTGGTAATGTGCATTTTGTTTATATGTCCAACACATAAAATATGAGGTTAAGGGCCTCTAAACAAAGAATCACTGTGGCTAACTGAGAACAGGGAGAGGAAGGAAGGAAGGCTTTGGACAGGGGCACAATTTCAACTCCTCTCACCACAAATGCCCATTTTGCCAATACATTCAGCTAACTCTGCACGGTTAGTACGTGGACTGATCACTGTGGCACATGGTGAAAAAGATGTGTTATGGTAGCACAGTGAACCTGTAGCAAGTTGAAAACTGGCGTTGTGGGGAGCTATCATGAAACCACATCACCGCATGCCAAACCCAGCCTTAGGCTGCTTACTCAGTGCTCTCTCGCACACCCCATGCCAGTTTGATTGTGCAAAACAGCTCATAAAATCCACCCCATCAACCCATACCGTAAGTAATTTTAAAAGTGGCCATACCTCAGAACCTTTAATAGATAGATTCTGTATTTGATCGGGGATATTGCTGGAATTCATGGAAATCTGTTTAAAAGAAAGCACGGTGAATTTCCTTTGCTTGTTTTCGTATCCCAACATTGCACAAGTTCAAGGAAGAATAAAAAAAAAACAGAGAACATGCTGTCCTCCCATTCACAGAAGGCTCAATGAAGCAGCGGAGGCTTCTATAAGCAGAACAGAGAGGGAAGTAAATCTCAAATTCTCCCTTTCTCCTGCAGCCCCAGACCTCTGAGCCATCTCTCAAACTGTTGTAGGACAGATTTGGGAGAGACACAACAGGAGGGAGGAAATCAGTGCACATTCCCTCCTTTCCTGCTCCACTCATGGAAGCTTCTGCTGGATCAAAGAGCCTGCTGTGAATGGAAGGATAGCACTGTATGCAATTACTATAACCTAAGCACCTGCATGGAATTTAACACCACTGCTTGGACTTAGGGCCGTCCAATGGAACCAACAGACTAATCAGAACAGACAAAGTGAAGTACTTCACACAACAAATTCGCCACAAGAGGTGGTGATGGACACCAGCCCAGAAGGCTTTTAAAGAGAATTAAAACAGATTCCTGGAAGGACTTCCGGCGGCGACGCCATTGCGGGTGGTCGTGGGCTGCTTCGGCTGCGAAGCGCCCAGTCCATCCCGGGGGTTAGGAGCCCTGCCACCGCAAAGCGGGGCTCCGGTTGGGGTGCGGGAAGAGCGTCCCGCACCCTGGGCTCCCCGGCTGTGCCCGTTGTGGCTCCGAACCCTTCCCCCGCTCCCCCTGGGGGTGAAGGGACGACGGAGCCGGGCTATAGGGGACATGCCCCAACCGGGATGTAAATGCGGCGACAAAGCCTGTGATGAGCGTCTAAGTTCTACCTGTCTTTAACGAGCTGATAAGAACCCAGTGGCTGTGAGTATTTGACTGACTTTTTTTTAATCTTGGAACGATCTGGGGGAAAGAGGAAAGGCAGCCCGCCTCCCTTCCCTTCGGGAGATGAAAGAAACTAACCAGTTTAAGTGACTGCTGCTACAATAATTGATAGAAAGTATCTGGAATTTGAAAACTGAGACTGCTGAGATTTCCCTTTGGGGATTAATTGGGGAAAAAATATCTCCATTTGAAGTTTTGGTCTTTACACTCCGGCTTCGGAAAAATGGCGACGATTTGGACTGTCGTGGGAAAAAATTGAAACAAAGGAAGGAAGAGACAGGAACTGAAATTTGATACCCACCCTCCCTTCCAAAATGCTGGACTTTGTGCTCGCACTTGTATTGAACTCTGGTTTAAAAGATGAGGAAATGCTCACTGTCTTGAAGCTGGAACTGCTCGATCGGAAATTACAAGTCTTGTGTGGGATTTTAAAGAAAATGGATTTAACTTCCTCAGAGGAGGCTTTTCAAAAGTTTTATACAATGGAATCGAACCTTGGCAAAGAGCTGGGAGGGGTGCTTGAAGGATGGTTTGAAATGGCTGGGCAACTCCGGGAAAAGGAACCGATTTCTGGGGGTGGCAGCCCCGGAACGGGAAAATTTATAATATCCAGACCCTGAGGTGAGAGCTCGGGGGCAAGGGACATGGAATTAAGATTTCTACAAGAAGAAGAAGTATTGTACAAAGAAACGGAGGAGCCCAAAAAAGAAGTGATGGACACCCTGAAGCCTGATGCAAGGTCTGTTGTGAATGCTGCCTGGATCTGTGGACATTTAGAAGAAGAGAATTGGAGATCCGGTTCTGGTGAAAGACAGAGAAAGACAATGGACAGAGGGGGAGTGGGTTGAAGTATTAAATGTATATTCCAAATGGTCTGTCATGGTATCTGAAATCGGAGAGTGAAGTCTGTTAACTATAAGTTTATTTTAAACAAGTAGGGAGATATTGAATTTTAAGTTAAAAGCAGCATGATAAAGGACAGAAGAAATAAGTTTAGTCTTTATAAGAATATTTGGTCAAGATTTTTGTTATAATAGAAAGCTCAAGATAATTGTGTTATCTTTAATTAAAGTTAAAGTTTTTTTTATAGAGAAAAGATGTTAAGAAAGTAGTATATCGATTTAAAACCGAAGGTGAAAAGGCGGGGGAAGTCAAAAGTCAAGATTCAGAACTAGAAATATTTTTTTTGTAAGGTATACAAATAAGAAGAAGAATCCTGGCATTATGTGTATTTGTATTTGTTTTTGTATTTGTAGGTGTGGGTTTGGGTTTGTGTTATATTATGAAAACGCTAATAAACTCTGTTTAAAAAAAAAAACAGATTCCTGGAAGAAGTCTACCTAGTCATGATAGCCTGATGCATCCTACAGGTTCAGAGGCAGCCAGGCTCCAAGTACTAGTTGCTGAGGAACAACAACAGTACTGTAGCATCTCGTTGACCATTGTCAGAAACAGGAGACTCACTTAGATGGACCTAAACTATCCAGGGTCCCTTAAGACTATAAGGAGAACTCCTTGTAGTCTTAAACTTCTGTACAGTTTTCCACCTATTCCTTTTTGCAGCTATGCTAGTTGTGTGGCATTCCTTTGACACAGTGCATTTCAGGTAAAGGTAAAGGTAAAGGGACCCCTGACCATTAGGTCCAGTCGCGGATGACTCTGGGGTTGCGGCGCTCATCTCACTTTATTGGCAGAGGGAGACGGTGTACAGCTTCCGGGTCATGTGGCCAGCATGACTAAGCTGCTTCTGGCGAACCAGAGCAGCGCACGGAAACGTTGTTTACCTTCCCGCCAGAGCAGTACCTATTTATCTACTTGCATTTTGACATGCTTTCGAACTGCTAGGTGGGCAGGAGCAGGGACCAAGCAACGGGAGCTCACCCTGTCATGGGGGTTTGAATCGCCGACCTTCTGATCGGCAAGCCCTAGGCGCCACCCGTGTCCCACATTTCAGGTACTAGTGGCAAATAAAACCTATCGTTTTAGGTAGGCACTTGGTCTCCCTTGCTCCTTTATTTAGAACCGAGCGACTTTTTTTAAAAAGGGCTTTGTACTGAGTCGATAGGTTTTAATTGGACAGATTGCAAACCACTTTGGCGACACATGGAATTTAAGTAAGTAAAACCTTCTTTAAAATGCAACCGCAAAAGCTCCAGAGGTGTATAATTATGTGGATAGCTCGGATGGTTAGAACGTGAGATTATGCTCCAAGTTCTTTATCTGCTGTGGTGCCTTTTCAAAATAGTTTAATAAATGCTGAGAGTTTGTAGCTGAAATCTACACCTCACCCCTATATTATCTGTTCTGAGGACAATACAAGCCTAAAGCTTCATATTTTAAGATGCTAATGATGCCTAGCGTGATCACAGACAAAAATATAAAAAGGACTATTCACCTGTTCAGAACGTAAGAGATAAGAGCACAGTTATTTACCTCAGCATCCTCCTCCTCTTTTACTCTTCGTGACTAGAAGAGAAGCATCCAGAGTTACTTGTTGCATGCTTTTAAGTGCCAAAATAATAATTATTTATATGTATATTTATTAGTCTTTTTTCAGAAAGGTGAACCCAAAGCAACTCACTGAAACAGACATTAAAAATGAATAAAAACAGGAGTAAAAAATAACCTAAAATGTTCACTAATAATATATATAGAAGAACAGAGCCAACTCAACCCCGACCCACTAAAAGATATGCAGGAGATTAAGGTCCAAAGGCCTGGGTGAATAAAAATGTTTTTGTATCACATATAAAATCAGATAGTGATGGAATCAGGTGTGTCTCATTTGGGAGAACATTGCACAGAACAAGGAGCCACCGCTGAGAAGGCCCATTCTCATGTCATCGCCCTTTTCACAATCCCTTGGAGGGGACACATGGAGAAGGGCCTCAGAAGATGAGCAAAAGGTACACGTTGGTCCATGTAAGTGGGGAACAGTGGGCAGTTTCTGAAAGTCACCTTTTCTTGGGAAAATGCAGCTTTGCCTTCTTCACTCTTCTCATCCATTTCATCATCGCTCCATTCCCAATCTCCATCTTCTGTCTTGTGGAGATGGCCACTGGAACCTGGTACTCTTCTAACCTAACAAAAACAAAACATTATACCACTTATATATAAAAGCAACAACACCGCAACGTTTTCTTTCTGAAGTCCTCTTGGCCATTTTTTAAAAAACATACTTTGGTCATCACATAACATTTTTAATATGCATACCTCACAACGGTAACTGCAAACCACCCTGTGATCCTTGGATGAAGGGCAGTATATTAATTTTAAAAATCATACATTCAATAAATAATAATAATTTTAAAAAGAATGGTTTCCCCTCAGGCTCTCAAAGGGTTACAAAATTATTAGTAGTATAACCTCTATCAAAGTGCAATTTCATACAGTGTACTCAACCACGATGCCTGGTTTTTAACAATACGGTAGAGATCATCAAGAAATAATACCCCCATAGAACATATTAACAATTCAAGAAGAAGAACCAAATTTGAACACACTTGTCTCCATAACAGTAAATGGTGAATAGCAAGCTTGAAAATAACCACAGGCCTGATCACTGGGTGGTAGTAGGAGCTGTCCTGCAAGATGAGCTGGTGCTCATTTGTATCACAGAATTATAGAATTGTAGAGTTGGACAGGACCGTGAAGGTCACCTTGTTCAACCTCCTGCAATGCAGGAATATTTTGCCCAATGTGGGCCTCGAACCCATGACCCCGAAATTAAGAGTCTCAGGTGCTCATTTGTATCATGTGCCCATTGACAGACTGGCCATTCAAAACAACAACAAAAACCCCCATGCACAGTCAGTATACACTATGGAGTGTTTTTACTTCGTTCCAGAAGCTTTCTTACTGTTTCACACAAACAGCCTTGCTCTGTGTGAGGTCCACCTATTGCCACAGTCAGTCTGCATTCCCTTGATCAGTTTGCTTTCTCTTGCTCTAAGCTGAATAATTGAAAATGTACAAGGCAAGTGTACTTTGTAAAGGGAAAAAATAGTGAATCATTAGCTGTTGGAAGCATGTTTTTAATGCAGGCTCATGCTTTTAAAGGCGTGTATTTGTGGGAAAGCAGTGCGATAGGGTGTTGTTGTTTTGCAGAATCAGTCCAGTCCAGTATTGTGGTTTTTAAGGCAAGGCTGGTCGATATTTTAAAATTTCCAAATTATTAGGACTCCCACAATCACTACTTTAGAAATGCCAGTAAGTGCAGGTGAAAAATCCAGGCCTTTACAATCAGGTTACAACAGTGGAACATTTACATTCACTTGCACTGGGTGCAAGAATATGGAGATGCATTTCACAAAGCGGCCATTTTGTCCAACTGATTTGGCCCTCTTCCTATCTTCCCCACTGAGAGGATAAGAAGACTCCTATACCAAAAGGTTCTTTTTCCCCCACCTCAGAGTTTGGACTTTCCAGACAAATATAAGGGTAACAGTCTCAGCCTCTGTCTTGAAGAGCAATCCTGCAGAAGGGTGGGGGAGGGAAGCCAGAAGCAGGCCTCACGAAGGAGAATTTACAATTCTGTGCTTCTAGGTTGCTGTACTGTCTCGCTTTCAAAGGACAGTTATTGCTCATGCAGGTTGATTGACTGGCTGGTTTAGGAAATCACACAGGACCCAATTCCAGCAAAGGATACCAGTAGCCTTCAGGTATCACACAAAAGACATGGCATAGGGCATTGGTTTTCTGCTTTGGGGTCACAGCCTGACCTAAGGGCAGGTCACAGCAGCAAAACCACCACTGTATAAAATCTATGGTGTAAAATTAAAATGCAGGTCTCCAAATGCCTGTACAGATTGGTCTGCAAAAGCTGAGGACTTGCAGGTCAAGGGTGCTTGTTGGTTCCAGGTAGGTGAAATAAAACTGCAACATTAGGCTATCCTGAGAGAAAAATATATCCGTACTGTGGGGATTTCTGTAGAACACAGCTCCGTCGCACAAGGCCAGAAAAAGAGAAGGCGCCAACTTCCTCCCACTCTGTCCTGTTATCTTTTCCCCCATCCCACCCCCACAGCTTATGAACCTGTCAGCTTCTGTTTCCAGGACAGATGTCTGAGCCACCAGAATCTCAGTACGGCTCAAAACTGTGGCTTCTAAGTAGAAGCAAGTTGGATGATACGCTAAATGCATCATCATATTTGCAGATCTTTAAATGTTTAGTGTTTGAACACGGAGGGGAGCCTAAGCCAGATTGTAACTATGGTGCACGGATTAACCCTTTAACTCTGCACCATGGTCCCAATGAAAATGCCCCCCCCCCTTTCCAATATGCCATTCACACCCACAGAAGTGGATTCTTATCAGCCCACCACACCAAGGTCCTGAAACAGACTTGGGAACTCTTTGGCTCTTAAACTGCTTTTCTTAAAAAGGAAAAAAAAAGTTTAAGTAGATTAATTAATTTATAGTATGCAGCCCTTAATCCCTTCCCCTAACCTTCCTTGCTGCGAGTGTGTGTGAAGGAATTAAGCACACAGACTTTTTCTCACACAAGATTCAAGATGAAACATTTCGAACTGTCCTTGGGACTGTGCACATATTAAATTTATAGGCAGAAACAAAATTCCAAGCTGCTTTTTTCTGTTCGCCTCCCTTTTTCCACATTAGCATTTGTATCTCTAACAGATTCATTATAAAAGGAAGAGTGAAGGCAGAATACCACCGGCAACACAAGAGAGTGATAAAAAGGCTTTTCCATAGCGTTCTGACCTTGCTGGTCAAGTTTCTATCATTATAAATGAATAGGTGCATATGACATGTAATGTTTAAAATGGATTCATTCCTATTAAGAAATGTACTGCTGACAGGACATATGCCTGGCAATCAAGCGTACCAATATAATGTAAGCCACACATCAGAATTTAAAGTCAAGAGGCCTTCTGATGCTACAGTACATTTCCAGTATCCTCCTAGTTTATTGTGTGTTATGCCTCAGCCTGCTTGATCAAAATAATAGGTTGCCAGGCTGTTTGACGCTTCTTGACAAAAATTCTCAGAAATCACATGATGACTGAGAGCAATGCTCAGTAAATCAGCAGATGCACCAGGGCATAATTATTAAAATTAAATTAGTTCACATTGCCCAAGGTTTACTGAGACACAGGAAGGGAGCAGGAGCAAGGCTCGAACTATTCATGAAAATGGCGGAGTGAGGAAATGAGTGCCCTAATCTTAATTTCCAGGATTATGAACAGGAACTTTATTTCAGGGTTTACTGCCTGCCCCCCCCTTTTTTACAAACTTGGCAAGGTGGCTAAAGAACAACCATCAAGAATTAATCAGATATATAAATTGGAGGGTCTCCCAAGAAAAACCTAAGTAAAAGGTGTAATTGACACTAGGACTGGGCATCGTCAAGCTTTTCAACATCACGGTGTATCACCTGCCAAATATCACGATACAGTGATACATCACAATTTCGAAAAGTGGAGGGAGGAACAAGCTGCGTTGGCCCCGGCCCTGTGAGGTGTTGGGGTGAAACTGCCTCAGCTCCCTTGGTGAGAGTGGTAGCGGTTTCACCCTGGTGCCTCACGGGGCGATGCTGCTCCCTCCATGCGCCGGGCACTGGAGGGCATCAGGTGCAGGCAAGTCCCACCTGCGATATACCGCCAGGTGAAGGCACCATCACAATGATCCCGGGTGACGGCCCTCAAGATGATCCCGGGTGATGTAATAGCTGCCACAGAGCTAGGCATAAGGCACCAGTGGCTGCTGGGGGGAGGAGGAGGAGGAAAGGGGATTAGGGCAAGATCCATTATGGATTTGGTGTTGACGCTCTAGTAACAACTGTGGAACCACACCTGGGAAGTTGCCATCCTTTCTTTTGTTTTATTCACTTTTATTCATTTGTGGCACTCCTGGCCTGCTGTTCATTAAATACAATCCTAGAGCAGGGCACAGAGGGAGGAGTTCAACATGACGCCATGTCAATTGTTCTGTCAGGGCAGACATTTTGGCTTGCCAGACGGGATGATCCTGCTCCATGCACTGCTCCTGTGTCTTCTCCCGGCTCCTCCCCAGAGCGAATTTAAGAGGCAGAAAGCGGAAGAGAGTGGGGAAAAGCCCCACTGCACACATGGAAGTCTATGCACAGGGTTTCTGCTGACAGGACTCATTCACTGAATCTCGTCCCCAATGCATAAAAACATAGTCATTTAGTTTTATACCACTTGGAGAATCCCCCCCCCATCAAATACATTTTCTAAGTAGTAAGACCGCATTATAAACCACAAACTACTATCCCCTTAGACAGCAAGGGGGGGGAATCAGCATGTCTAGCAACGGCAGGGCTCACCTTCAGCAATAAATATTTAAGATATGGGTGAATAAACAAGTTTTCAACTGGTGCCAAAAACCCACCAAGGTCAGCACTTGAGATAAAAGGGCATTGTACAACTGGGTGCCAGTATCACAATTTTAGGAAATTTGGGGACTGGAAATAGCACAAGTTGCATCATACCATGTGCCACAATTAGCACTGCTTTGGCAGATGGAGGAGGAAAATAATAATAATAAAAAAGAGCTTCTAATTCGGGTCCTATTATCTCCCAGCAACAAAAGCTTTCCTTTCAGCAGGAAAGGCAAACTTATTTGTAACTTTCATAAAGAAAACAAAAAAGAACCTTCACTCTCAGAAAGACAAATTAACACATATAGAGGGCATGGCGCACATGAATCAGACAAACATGCAGGTGATAAAAAAGAATGAATGCTGAGCGGCTGACATTTAAAATGTAGGTAACACAACAGCACTTCAGCACATGGTAATGTGCAACAGAAAGCTGTTCACGCAGGGAAGGAGGGGGAAATTCGCAAGCTGCTGCCAACACTGCCACAGCTGTGGAAAGAGACAATACGAACGTCAGCTGGAACATGAGAATGCAGGACAAATTAGAGGGTAAGCACACACACACACACACACCACCAGCAGCAGCACCACAATGACAGAAATGGCAAAAAAAGCAAGCCACCCGCACAACAAACACAAGCTTCTACTGAGGCTCGATGTGTTTGTGCTTTTTTCTCTCTTCCCACATGCAATTTGTGTGAGAAGGTGCCAGAAATCTTCTAACAAAGGTCATTTCTAAGAACTCATTGTAGCTTAGTCCTGTGCTAACGTGAAAAGAGGAGACATTAATTCGGAGCAGCCAGAACAACTGCAGCTTGTGTCACCTGAAAGTGCATCTAAGATCCCGAAGGTCACCTTTAGGATTAGGTATCCCGTCACGGACTGTCTCAAATGACAGCAGGCGTTGCAAACCGCCAGGAATGAACAAGACACGTTTGTTTCACAAGCTCTCGGTCTAACTGTATGGGCTCTTTTCAGCCTTGGATGCAATTCACAAGCAAGTTGGAGAATTGTCATCTTTGACAAGTCTTTCTTCACTTCCATTGCAGTAACTGTATACAATACTTTTGTCCTTCCTCACATTCCTCGTAGGAAGGTGTTGGTGGTGGGGAGAGAGTCACCCTCTGAATTTGGTGTGTATATGATGCCTCAGTTCAGTAACGGATTGTGGAGATGCTAAATTCAGGCTAAGATATGAATACTGTACCGGCATCCATCTCACTCTTAAGTAATAATCCAGAAAGATGTAAACAATGGTTCTACACATTGCTTTCCCCAAATTTAGTAGCTATGAATACAAAAAAAGAAGAAGTTCTAAATGTCTTTGGACCAGAATCAAAAACTGATAGGAGCCAAAATTTCCTTTCCCATTAAAAACAAAAAATCTGGACAACTAGGATTTTTAGATCCCCATTAAAAGGATGTATATTGTCAACTCTGAAACAGCAGCTCAATACCGCTAGTTTAGAAATTTCATTTTTAGTTGCTAAGGTTTGAAAAATGTGATTATTTGACAATACTCCATGATTTAAAAGCAGTTTTGGATTATGAAACATGGTTCATTCAGTTTTAAGCCACTGCAACTCAATTTAAAGTATACACAAATTGGAACCATTGTCGCACTACAAGCAACTCATCAAATATTCATTTGTTCAGTTATAATTAAATACGTTTAATTACCATAAAAGATGTTTATAAAAAATGAATATCATCTCATTTAATTAAGGCAATTAGGAGAATTTATAGAGATAAAGGAGTAGCGCTTTAAAAGCATTTCTTTCAACTTTTGCTGATGACATCACACTGCTTGTTAATAGCCGTAAAAAGGTAACGGCAAGGGAAAGTAATAAAAAAGAGATTAATGTGAATTGCCATTTTACTATCCTTGGCAATCCTGATTTGGGGAATAAATTTGAGATTTTAAACATTGGTCTTATTTCCGGTTGGCAAGTGAAGAAGCTAAAATGTTTAAGAAAACAAAAAAAGTCATTTCCTCTCTTGCCTTGTTTATGCTAGCCAATTATATCTTTATGGCCCCATTTTACAGACAGAGAATTAAAAGTGTGTGACTTGCCCACACAAGCAAGTTTGAGGGGAGGCAGAATTTGAACACTGATCTCCTGCAGTCAAAGCCTAGGCCCACTATACTATACACTGAACCACACTGTCTTTGAAATAACTAATTTAATACTCAGATGATAATCAATATATTTATATCCTTCAAAATTGACCTTCACGTTTGCTAAAACATGACAACCAAATGGGTAGAAAAATTGAACAAAAGCAATAGAAAAAATGTGCCTCATAAAACCCTAATGGTGTATAATTATCCCCCCCCCCCCCAAGCTGGGGAGCAACCAGAAACTCAGGGGTACAATGTAGACTTTTCTGCAGGAGGTGGCAGGTTCAATGTCTCTGGTAAAGGTAAAGGTAAAGGACCCTTGACAGTTAAGTCCAGTCGCGACTTAATTGGACAGTTAAGTCCAATGACTCTGGGGTTGCGGCGCTCATCTCGCTTTACAGGCTGAGGAAGCCTGTGTTTATCCGCCCGCAGACAGTTTTTCTGGGTCATGTGGCCAGCATGACTAAGCCGCTTCTGGCAAAACCAGAGCAGTGCACGGAAACGCCATTTACCTTCCCGCCAGAGCAGTACCTATTTATCTACTTGCACTTTGACGTGCTTTCGAACTGCTAGGTGGGCAGGAGCTGGGACCGAACAACGGGAGCTCACCCCGTCGCGGGGATTCGAACTGCCGACCTTACGATCGGCAAGCTCTAAGCTCTGTGGTTTAACCCACAGCACCAACCATGTCCCAATGTCTCTGGCAGCCCCAGTTAAAGGGCTTCAGGTGATAGTGACTACCTCAGCTTGAGACCCTGGAGAACCCTAGAGAACCGCAAGCAGTCTGTGCAGATTATATTGGTCCAAATGGGTAGATATGGTGAGTCAGACTAAGCTGATTACTTACAGTTACATGCCAAAGATAGGATCTAGTGAAGGCGTTTTCAGCAAAAGCCTCACCACCTCAATCTCCTTTAAATCTTCTGGTAGGACACCTTCTCTTAATAAGAAGAGACTAATATCCTTTCACTCAGGCTATGTACAAACCATGTATTTAAAGCTCATGGTTCCCCCGCAAAGAATCCTGGAAACTGTAGCTTGCAACTCACAGAGCTACAGGACCCAGGGGAATCCTTACCAAACTACAGGATTATTTTGGGGGGGAGCCATGTACTTGAAATGTATGGTGGGTATGCAGCGTCATTTGGTGGAATTTGCCAGGTGGGGTAAGGGGGCAAGTGGCATATCTCACCCCTGCACTGAAGAATCCCATCTGTAGCATCAGGCCCAAGCCAGCTGAAAAGTATCTATGATTAACAAATCTCGCAATTCGCTGCAGGCACACAATAATCGGCACAAAACCAAGAGGGGTTAGACTAGATGACCCTCAGGGACCCTTCCAAACTTCCAGTTCTACAATTCTAAATGTGGTTGTCATGAAAACGCTCGAAACAAGGACTGTTGGCTCAAGGTAACACCAGTTCAACAGTTATTGAATCAATCTCTGCCAAGCCTGTGTTGTGTAAATACAGTATGTTTCTCAATGCGTATGTTTTAATGTTTTTGAACATTATTTTATTATATTGCTATTAATTGTACCGTTTTGTCATTTTGGTGATTTTCCCAACCGCCCCAGCTCCTTTGGGAAGGGGGTGGGGAGAGATAAATTTAAATAAACAAATAAACATTCCAGGGTTGTGTCACCCGGAAAGTGAATTTGTTTGCAACCCGATGTTATGCACACATCTTTCCAGGCCTGCCTGACAGGGAAGCCATCCATTTTACCACTCTCTTCCCAGACATTTCCCAACTATCAGCAAAAACCAGGTTTTACCAGCTGACCGACAAACTTTCAATATTCACAACAGCAGCCTAGCAAAGTTACAAAGGGGTGGGGGTGGGGGGTGTTGGTTGGTTATTGAACAAGCATGTTCATACCCAAAAAGGTTTAACTGAAAAAAATGAGCAATAAATACAGTGGTACCTTGGTTCTCGAATTTAATCGATTCTGGGAGTCCGCTGAACTCCCGAAACAGTTCGAAAACCAAAGTGTGGCTTCTGATTGGCTGCAGGAGCTTCCTGCACTCATTCGGAAGCTGTGTCAGACATTTGGCTTCTGAAAAACGTTCACAAACCGGAACACTCACTTCCAGGTTTGTGGCATTCAGGAGCCGATTTGTTCGGCAGTCAATCCATTCGAAAACCAAGGTACCACTGTATTCTACTTCTCCACCTTAAATATTCACATGTCAGATGCCGCAAGGCTTACATGCAACTTTCATTCACAATGTTAATCTTTTAAGATAAGGAATCTAAAAGAAATGGCTAACAGCAGGGTTTTCCTCCTCCTGTTCTACATTAAGCCATAATCTGGAAGCCTGGTGCTTTGTATAGCACTGCTACAAGTATTTTGGGAGCCTAAGTGAATACCTGAATATAGATTTGTAACCAGAAGTCTTCTTTCTCCACTTTTTTTATAATTAGGTCTTCAAGTACATTGCTGTGACATTATCAAGCTACGCAGATAAGAAGGCATGCATCATTCAGCAGGGATTCTGCAGGTGAACCTCGCTCCTTCATCCCATTAAGATAAAATAAAAATGCCCCTTAACCATTTATCCACTTTATTCGCTTGCTAACTTTATGCCTCACGGAGGTTGCTGTGAATGCATGATAAAATCAGCCCGAGAGTCTGGTGGGTGGAACAGCCGAACCTGAAAGGGAAAACATGCAGGGAATCGAGTTTTCCCATCGAGTTCCGAAGAATGGGGGAAAGAAAGTAAGATTACATATATGGTGTTCAAACCAGGCTCTGAAATGTTCTGTTCTGGCTGCCCCCTCTAGTGGCGAACATAATCATGTCCCAGTAAATTTTCTCCAGCAACAAAAGAGCACTATGGCAGATTTAGGATTGTACGCACATGCATTTAAAGCAAGTATGCAAGACCAAGGGAACAGGGGAGATAAATCCATACAAATGTGCTACCATTCCTGCTCTTCGTTTGCTTTCAGTTTTATATCAATGGTGATAAAATCACCATTTCTGATTTCAGAATATTAACACCTAATCTAGGTGTATAAACCCAGAGCTACCCCATACAGATTAAATTTTTGAAAAACAAAGTAACTGTGCGCAATGAAGAGCATTCTATTCTGCATCTCAAAATTATTTTTCTACTGCGATTAAGTAGTACATAGTTCTACCCATAAGACTATACAGTAAATATGAACTGGGAAAGGAATGGTGAAACACACCCTAATGGCCCTGTGCTGGACTCCCAGCTCCCATCTGCCTTAGCCAGCAGGGACTCCAACTCACATCAGTTCCAACCAGCATGGCCAACAGTCTATGATGATGGGACTTTGGAGTCCAGCAATATCTGGTGGGCCACAGGATGCCCCCCCCAAAAAAAACATGTATCAAGGCCAAAATGCAAAATCTGTCATAAAACTGTACTCAGGCATTTGACACATTGCACCTGGAAATACTCATGCACTATTTCCAAACAGAACCTCTTTCTCCCTCACAGCAGCCCTTTTCTCGGAAGTCAAGGACTGGTTTTATCAGCATGGTTCTTAACAATAAACAGCAATGACTCCCCAACCTTTATTTTTCATACCCATACAACGGCAGCTTTGCTGCAGTACTGTGGAGCGCTCATTAAACATATTGAGCGTATTATAAATCTCCTATATAAATTCTAAATAGCCTATATTGTTGCTGGTACAATCGTCGGCAAAGGGCAAAAAATAAAAAGTAAAGGGTAGAAATATTCTAACATGAATGGAATTATACTGGTACTTCAAATTACTACATTTTAAAAAATGGAAAACACCATTGTTTCCCCCCCCCTTTTCATCTGAACCAATATTAAACACTTGCAAGTGCACTGCTGCCCTCTGCTGTATATTTCAGTACTAAAATACAGAAGCAAAGTCACCCTGAAATATTGCTTCTCTATATAGATTGTAGATAAATCTTATGCATTTGTGATGGGAAAAAATTACATCTCTGTGTGAGAGGAAATTGGCTTTCAATATCTAAGAATAGAGTAGTACAGTATCAGCTCCAGGCTTTAATCATATTAACATGTATTTGGTCAAGTAACGCAACAAAGGCTACTCAGCTATAGACTCTGCTTTGCCAACCGCAGTTGAATATCCAGCATTAAATAATTACAGTGGACAGCCACTGTGCCTTGGAGAGCTGATACGCATTAACTCAAAAGTGAAGAAGATCCCAGCAGGATTGAACCCTGAATGGACAGGTGGGCATGGTTTGAGGAGAAATTGCTTTGCAGGCCAACTTGGGACCCCCTGGCAGTCCAAAGCAATTATCCCCACACCCCAACAAAGAGGCTTACACTTTAGGGAATTAAAGTTGTGAGAATCCTTACCTTTTTGGCTCTTTGTCCTATGTCAGGCGTCTTTGTAAGCAGTTTTTCAATCAAGTATTCTCTAGTCTGCAAAGCAAAACATGCTTATAATTAAGGCCGGACAGCCCCAAGAAAGTAAAACAAACAAACAAATAATCAACTGATATTAAGACAGGGTCAGTTTACTTGTAGCACTAATTATTTTTACCTTTGCTTTCTGGAAGAATTTGCATTTTAAAAGTTCTGCTGCTGTAGGCCTGAAAGAGATTAAAAGTTAGGTTAGAGCATAAACACAAAACACTTTCCTAATATATACAGTTCAATACACTGCTCAGTACACAGGATTTAATGTATTCAGCAGTGACAGCTGCCATTCAAAATTCCAACATTAAACTTCCAGTGATTAAACATATTTTTTGAGATAGGTATTCAGAAGGGTATTGCGAGTACCATTCTGGACACGCACGCACAGAGAGAGGTACATAAGTTTTCAAAAAGTATGACTTTTTTAAAAAGACTATTACAGTTGCAATCTACATTTTTATCCGTCCTTTGGTACCCAAATATTGCCTTGAATTTTAACCCAACTTACTGTTTTAGGTAGGGAAGGGGGGGAGTATAAACAGTCCTTATTTTGCCAAACTGAAGTTGGCTGACAATATATATTCTTTATTTTTATTTTAAAAGGCAAACAGTTACTGGGGAAATGCAAACATTGTATCTTCAATAGATCAACATAGGCAGCAAAACAAAAACCCCAAAGAAATTATACGTATTGGAGGTATGTAAAAAGATAAGGCCTTCTAAACATGCCTGAATAAACAGTAGCATTCGAGGTGGTGGCCGAGGCACTAATAAATCTCATTTGGCTCATCTCACCTTGAATACTTTAAAAACTGTTAATTGTAATCTAGAAATAACCGACTGGAAATTTGAGATGCCTCTCACATAGCAACCCAAGTAGATAAAAGCCACTTTGTTGGCTCAGCAACTACAGCCAGAAATAGTGAAAGCTCTCTTGGCTGCTCTTGGGAAAACGATGACACCACTGGCAACATCTGGAAAGACCTAACCATCACTGCACCCTCTGCCTCCTCTGATCTACAGAGCAGCACCTAATGCAGTGATCCTCTGGAAAGTGGGGGGAAAGAGGGTGGGAGCAGCTTTGAATAGGAACAACTGTTCTGCAAACACTGAGAAAACCAAAAAAATGTGGGTTCAAAAAGCAGCTGTACTTCACTTTTGCAAAAATCTGAAGTAAAAATAAATTAAGATATCAAATCGCCCGAGAAACCTTACATTTAGCCAGTTCCTTTCATTGAACTGATACATATGTCTCTCTTGATATACCTCTTCTTTTGTGTGTGTATTCACTTCCCATAAGCACATATAGTTTGAAACAGGGCTGGTACCAGTCCGGTTTCACATTTGCTCTGTATCCACAGCAATATTCCACAGCTGCAGCAAACACTCTTTGCAATCATTTGCAATCAGATGTGGAAGGAAGTTCTAGATCAGTGCTCAATCTGCAGCCAGGGCGAGGGCTATAGGACTTTGATGGTGCCGTTAATCGAAATGAAAACAGGAACTTTTTGCAGCGAGGGTTGGCATATTGTGGGATGCCAGATGCTAGATATATCTATCAAGCTACTGTGAACTTTAAAGAAAAACCACAACTTGTGCAAAACAAAAATATCAAACTTGTATTATTATTATTATTATTATTATTATTATTATTATTATTATAATATATTTCAAAGATGGATAGTCCTGATGCCTTTTCCCAGGAGATAACTGCTCATCTGCTTTATTTTATTCCAACAATGAAACAGTAGGCCATTTGTGCACAGTTAGCAGCTTAGTAGAAATGAGTTGTCTGGAGCATTCCAGACTGAATAACTAAACACATTTCTATCTGCTGCCAAGTGGCAAACCTTTGCTTTCAAAGCACATGCCCTGGGGATTGAGAATTAATAAGAAATTAATAAGAGAGGCAGTGGAAGGCTAAAGAATTTGAAGACAGGATGCAGAAGAGAAGAAAATCAGGGACTCTTGAAGAATTCAAATGGCTAACTTATAGCAGACATTCGCAACTCCAAATTTCTCAGTTATGATCACAACTGCTCCATTTGAACTGGAACAAACAAACAAACAGAATGGGTGTGTGGCTTGTTTCACCGTTCTTATTTGCAATTAACCCAAGTAAGATCACTGGCAATAAACTACTGACATTTCTTTTATACCTTGATCTTAAGAAATGCAAACACATTATAGCTACATTTCTCACCTTCCCCCAACTAGACTGCCAAACAATCACAGCAACCTTTGTGAGAACTATACGGTACCCAGCCCTGAATGGGTGCTATTGTCCAGCAGGTCAGGGAACTGTGGGGGATAGGGGTAAGGGGGGGTATTTGTCCCATCAAACCAAGCATCTTTGCTTCTATCACTGCCACTTAAAAGAGAAGAGAAATATGTTTTTGAGGTGCTGGCTTGCTTTTGCGGACTGGGTAAGGTGACTGAAACAGGTGGGTGGTTATCTGAAGCCCTGGGTTATTAAAAAAAATAAAAAATCTGGGATCTGATCTCTCTCTCTCTCAACCTCAAACCACCACCACCCCCTTCTTCTTTTTTCCGGAATAACATCTCAAATAATTACTGAGTTTGCCCAAAGCAAGATTCAGAAAGATGCCCATCTCTAGAAAAGGATGATCAGGAAACATGGCTTCCCAACGCAAGAATAATGCATGTAAGTCTTCATAGCCAATGTTCCTACAGACTGGAGTTCTCAGAATTAAATTCTCAAGTGTGCTGAAAATGGCATCTTTATAACCCAACATGATGCCCAATATATTTCAGATGGACCTTTAAACAAAAGAAACCCTGTTAAACAAGGCAGTTTAAAAGTTATTCCCTCCCTTACTCCAGAGAAGCTTTGCGTAACTTTCAGCAAACTCTAGCCTTCCTACCTCCCTTACCCTTTTCTTTTAAAGAAACATACCTTTTAGAAGGGTCTTTCTGAAGACACAGCGAAATTAATTTTCTAAAGGACTTGCCATACTTTTTTGTCATTTCTTTATCTTCCACACCCGTTTCCAACGTGGGAGGGTCATTTTGCAATGTCAACATTAATACCTATTTTAAAACCAAAGGCAACAAGAGGAACGGTATGAGACAAACAAGTTAAAACAAAAACTATGTCATGACAGAAGTTAGAAACATATACAAAAGGCGAATCAAATCATGATGAGAGTCTTGTATTTAGCATTAACTCTCCTAGGAGACCTCGTCTGGACAGAATCAAGTATACACTTCCGGAGTAACACTAAATACATTACTTCTGGAAAACGAGCCACCGCAGCCGCTATACGGCCATGGAAATTTGTGCACCAGGCTTTTTAGACTTGTCTACCCATGTACTGGGGACGCAGGTGGCGCTGTGGGTTAAACCACAGAGCCTAGGGCTTGCTGATCAGAAGGTTGGCAGTTCGAATCCCCGTGACGGGGTGAGCTCCTGTTGCTCGGTCGTAGCTTCTGCCCACCTAGCAGTTCGAAAGCACGTCAAAGTGCAAGTAGATAAATAGGTACCACTCTGGCGGGAAGGTAAACGACGTTTCCGTGCGCTGCTCTGGTTCACCAGAAGTGGCTTTGTCATGCTGGCCACATGACCCAGAAGCTGTACGCAGGCTCCCTCGGCCAGTAACGCGAGATGAGCGCCGCAACCCCAGAGTCGGACACAACTGGACCTAATGGTCAGGGGTCCCTTTACCTTTTTACCCATGTACTATCTGAAACCCAAGAGGTGCATTGGTTGCTAGGTGTGAAATATATTGGCATTATTTTCAGCTATGCTACCCCACTATAGGGGGTGGTTCTGGGGGCCCAAGTACTGAATCTTTTTTGCCAGAACCAATATCCTGCCATTTGACCTTTCAAAAAACCACTTACACGGCAGCAGGACACACTGTAGTGCTAAGTGAGATCCCAGCCATCTGTACCTTCCTAATTTGCTCGGATGCACTCTGTACACTCATGCAAGTTGTGTCATGAGCCTACGCACTGGAGCCTTTAAGGACTTTGCACAACACCCTTGCTAACAGGCATACAGTACACTTTTTGAAATCAAAACGAAACCGGGGACTGCTATCTTCAATACGTCTGTCTGCTATTGTTACTATCAAACTGAGGGGCCAGAGGTCATCCACTTTAATAGCATAGCACTGAGCCAAGAGTCACGGAAGTTGCAACACCAGGACCAAAAACATACCAGGTATCTGGTTTCTTAGGCACCGAAAAGTTTAAGCCTGTTTGGTTAGGAATTTACTCTGCTATATTCAGCTCTGTAAAGGGTTAGTTTCTGAATATGTGAAACTGGATCCTAGGAATTTGCAGTGTTTTTCCAGCCCTGTGACAGACACGGCCAAGGAAAGTCAGCTTGTTCAAACTTGTCCTATGGGTTGCCATTCTTTTAAGACCAGTGCCCAGGACATCTAAATATCCACTGCAAAATATACACACTCATATTATGGCAACTATTCCTATGTCATTATATAAATAGGGCATTCACTTTCTGTAAGTTCATAGCCCCTTTTATGTTCCTAAATAAAATTCACTGATGACCCTAACATATGTTTGGGTATTTCTGGGGGTCTTTGCCTCATAGACTCCTGCCTTATTATTTCTGTATTGCATGAAATAATGAAGGAACGTAAGTTGTATCTGTCCTCCATTTTCTTTTTTAGGCCTTTTTTAGGTCCATCACCCCCGGTATAAATTACCAACAATACTTCAAGCAGAAACCTAGAACAGATTCCCAATTCCTACAACCGGCAAGATTAATATACACCTTATGCATTATAATTTTAATTAACACATAATTCATACATGACTCAATATTTTAAATTCCTCAAAAAATTACTTCATATATACTAATTTTATTTCTGATTAAAACTGGATGATTAGAAGGCCACAAAGATTCACATATGAGCATTTACAGATGCATGCAAGCATAAACACCTTAAAGATGCCTGCGCCGAGTGGATATAAGCTTGTCACTCTCAGTCAGTCCCATGGACTGAAAGCGTAAAAAATGGAAAAGGGGGGAGGGGACAATATTAGCACTGGCTGTGCAACTGGCATCACCGATGTTGGCACATCCTTTGGGGGAAGGATATAGGGAAGGAAGAAGGGAGGAGAAGGACTTCAGCAAGTCAACAGCCTAGGACGGGGGTCAGCAACCCGCGGCTCTGGAGCCGCATGCGGCTCTCTGACACCCTTGCAGCGGCTCTGGCCCGCCTGAGCTGCGCCCGCCGCGCTGCGCTTGTGGCCCGCCTGCGCCGGCCACTTCTCCAGCTGGCCGGCGGCGGCCCGCCCTCCAGCTGGCCGGAGGCTGCTGCTGTGCCTCGTTTCTGCCAGCGCAGGTGCAGCAGCAGGCAGCAGCAGTTTCCCTCCTTGGCGCATGTCCAGGAGGTGCTTGGCTGCTGCTGCCGCCATGGAGTTGCTGCGGGCTGGTGGATTCAACGAGGCGACGACTCGACGAGGTAAGATCTTTGCGAGACGCCTCGCCTGCCCGGGGGGTGGAGCCGCGGGAGGAGGAGCGGCACAGTGGCCCCGTCGGCGCTCCGGGCCAGGAAGCAAGAGCGTGAAGTTGATCAGCTGGAGTTGTGACTTCTTGCAGATGGTTCGAGTCCTGGGTGGTTTCCTTCCTCCTATCTTCCCGCCCCCCTCCTCAAGCCCCATCGCTGCCCCCTCTGTGGATCTTTCCCTCGCTGGATCGTTTTCGATCTGGCAAGCGGAGACCGGGTCTCTCTCAATTAGCCACACCTGGCGCCCCCCTTCCCCGAACACGCACGCTGCCACTCGCACGTTGATCGGAAGCGGAGTTAGAGATTTCTCTTTCCCCACCTCCCCTTTGGGAAAGATGCGCAGGACCTTGACGCTCTCCCCTTCTCTTTCAGGGGGTGCATCTCTGGGGACTTGAATCGTAGAATAAAACATAGTTTATCCAAAGATCTCTCCCCATCCCTATTTTTATGGAGTCTTTTTTCGGCTTCCCTTCCCAGCATTGCCTGAGAGGGCTGCCCTGGAATATTGCAACTTTCCCCCCTCCTCTCTCCAACGTGAATTTTAGAGGAAGTTAAAAAGGGGTTGTTGTTTTTTAATCACACGTTTACCGACAGTGGGGGTAGGTGGGGGGTTGGCAGCGCCTCCTTCGCTCCCGGATGTCCCCGAGGGGTGAGTGAGAGCGAGACCTCCTTTTCCTGGTGCCCGGCGTGGTGCACTCCTTCTTCTTTCTTTTCCTTCATCTCCCTCTCCTCCTCAGCGTGTCCAGCTGGCCGGCTCAGCTTCTGCTCTGCCCTGCCGCTGTGGCGGATCAGTTCAAGTTTGCCCCTTTCGTCTATGATTGCTTTGGGGTGGTGTGTGTGTGTGTGTGCCAAAGCTTCTTCGGTGCGTATGGGAGACTTTGGCAATCGTGGGAAATTTCCATTTAAAGTGGTGTGTGCGTGCGTATCTCGGTATGTGGCGGCCTGCCTTTTAATGCCTTTGATATTGATAATGCAGGGGGGGGGGAGTAGAGAGGGGCCCCATTTTTACCTGTGCCTGTGAAAACCGGGTGAGTTGCTGAATTTGGGGAAGGGGGTGGCGAAGCCAGTGAAGAGGCCTGTCGCTGCGTGCATGGATCATCAGCAGGAAGTGGGGGCTTGTGGAAAAGCCCCGAATCCAAGAGAAAGTTTTCTTTTCGATGCCAGGCTTGTCAGTTTCTCCAGCAGGCAGAGGAGGAGGGCATAGCAACATGTCTCTTGTTCCAAAGTTGTTTTGTAGGGTTTTTTGGGTGGTGATGGGAAGCTCCCAAGGTTTACAGAAGTACAGAAAAGGGGGGGTGTAAATAGTGTTTTAAATGTCGCAATGGTTTTGTTGCGGCTCCCAGTTTGTTTGTTTTCCTTCGGAAACGGGTCCAAGTGGCTCTTTTTGTCTTAAAGGTTGCAGACCCCTGGCCTAGGAGGAAGCTGCTATGCAGACACTGACTATAAGACATTTTCAATGTTCGGATCTGTTTGCTCAGACCTTTTTGGCCATCTTAGCGATAGTGCGTGTGTGCATGTGTACGCACTTACGCACGTTTAACAGACCCCTGAATCAAAGCAAACATCAAGTTGGCACATCAGTACACCTGGCACTCATACAAGCCCCAAACAACAATAACTAGCAACGCCGTCCAATCTTGCAATGCATATCTCAACCTTCACATTTTCGGATTTGCCCAGGAAGGGCTGGTATTTTACTTGGTAGCTTGACAAGATTTCTTTTAAGCACACAAGGGATTCATCACAGGCCACTGTTGCGTGTTATTTTGGCAATCCTTTTTCAGAAAGAAGCTTATGTTAGTCACCTTAGAGAAAACAAGCTAGAAAGCTCCGGTGCCTACTTTTCTCACGGTTCCTAACCCACCCTATTGTTTTCATTTGGTTTTAATAATTGGGTTTTGTGGATTTTACTGTATCGTATCGTAAAACTGTGTTGACAATTCACCACAGAATGACATCCTGCTTTCCTTCCATGGGACAACTTGCTACTCCAGGCATCCCCAAACTCGGCCCTCTAGCTGTTTTGGGATTACAACTCCCATCATCACTAGCTAACAGGACCAGTGGTCAGGGATGATGGGAACTGTAGTCCCAAAACAGCTGGGGGGCGAGTTTGGGGGATGCCTGTGCTACTCCATGAAAGGTGGGAGGCGGGAGAGGGGGAGGGAGGGAGAGAGAGAGAGACATACTGGCATATTCTCAGAAATTTGGGTGACCTGGCTTGAGTTTCTCTCTTTTTTTAATTACAAAAAAAGTGTTTCACTGCTGTTTCAAAACAGGAAGCTAGGCTGCCCTCAGCATCCCAGTGGCATTCCCTCCTAAACTGGGAAAGAAGGCTTCACAGGAGCAACAGTCCATCACAATGTAGTGTTGCTCCCAAGAACGCTCCTGGGAATGGTGCTGCGTGGTTTCCACTGGGCAATCTGTACCAAAACAGAAGAGAACACCATTGGACTGCTGAGCACTTTTTTGGTCACATGGAAGGAGGAGGATAACGCCCTCAGGTGTCTCACCATCTAAGTTCCAAGATAGCACACAGAAACCCCTTTGCAACATCGCTTCATACTTTTAGCGGGGCACAAAATGAAGGGAGGGGGGAGCGAATCACAACAGTGCTGTCTATGCAATGCTACTTTTTATACAAAATTAGACTTCGTTCTTATTTTCTGAACTATATTTACTTTCATCGGAGGATATTTGTGGTAAGGTGCAGCTCCTGTTGCTAATTCAATGGCTGTTATTCCAAAGCTCCAAATATCAGCCTTGAAGTCATAGCCTCTCACCTATTGCATGAAAACATAAGACAGACAGGTTAGTTTAGCGCTGAGATGCTGAACTCGAGGAAGCCCAGGAGAATCGTATATCACACAGGTACCTGTTCCATGACTTCAGGGGCCATCCAACATGGAGTACCAACAAATGTCTTTCTTACTTTGTTCCGAGTAACGTCTCCTCCTGTGGCTAAAAATGCACTAACGCCAAAGTCTAGGAATAGAAGAGACAGGAAACCCTTTTAGTGTTTGATTAGCTTATACTGAGGTAACCATGCTATTTTCACTTGGATTCCTACATAAAATATGAAACACCTATTTAAATGAAGCTGTGAAGTTAAATGTTCTCTCAGTAGGTGTAACAATAACACTTCTATAAACTGCATAGTAAGTCATAAGACGCATTTCCCCCTCGTGAATCATACCTTTAAATAATATTTGTCCTTATGTATTAAGGCATGCAAAACCCATGGACATGAACAAGAGGTCTATTGCTTCCAAAGCAGCATTCTGGGTCAGTTTTGCACACGCTCCATTGAGAATTTAAAGAGTGTTATTTTTAGCTATGCATCAAAGTTTCAACAGAGAGCTGCTTGCACAGTTATTTCATATTCTGCTTCAAGTAACTTTGGAAGTTGCAAGATCAGAGAGAGAATTTTAAACAGTCATGTGAGGGCTGTGGGAGAAACTGATTAAGATGGCAAGTGTGGGTGTAAATAAAGAAGCAATTAACAAAAGCAGTCCTGCTGCTTGAACAGACTAAAGAATTCTGGATGACAAGGGCTATTTCCTATATTGGCTAGGCAGGTGTTTATGGGAACAAGGGAACTGTTCTTATTTTGAAGGTTTTTTTTTTTTTTAGTTCTGTGCTCAAGGATATACCACATCCTCAAAGCCACATGCATGCCTTTTTCGTCTGAACGGCCTTGTTTTTTCCAAAGATATCCACAACGCAACTGAAACAGCAGGAAAGCAGAAGAGTTTTTCTAGCATACCATGGAGGAAGAAAAAAAAATGCAACCCTCCAGAAAAATAAAGAGTCACTCGATCAAGATGCTCTTTGTGAGACATTGATCAAAGGAACAACAGCAGCTCGCTTTTCCTGAGTGCAGAGAAATCTTTATCAGCATGTGTTTCTTCTGCCCCCTCCTTATGCAGCCAGTTCAAATTCACTGGTCCCTGGAATAAAATTACAGCACCTTAAAGTAGTGGCATTCTGAATTTTTACTAAAGACGAGCCCTCTGTTCTCGCTCCTGATATTAAATAGCAAGAGTTCAAGAGGGAGGAAGAAAGAGGGAGGAACACAAAGAGTTGATTAAACGATATGGAGTGTTGTGGTAGACAAGCAGATCACAGCAAACATCGCCTTCACCAATGAAGTCATTACAGATAATTTAAGAGGTTGCCACCAACACTTATCCAATGCTGTTAAGGTGTCAATAACCCGCGCAAACAAGTTCCCAGAATTATTCTGAGCCTGGGGTGCCAAATTGAATAATGGGGGGGGGGCAAGGTAAGCCCCACATAATCAATCACATGACGCGACACACACCCTATCTGAATGGCAATGTCCATCAACTTGGGGGCCCCTGCTCCCTCAAATATTTTAGGGGGGGTGAAGGGACCTCAGTCCCTAGGGGTTGGCTCCCATGTTCTGGACTAATACAGTTATTACCACACACAAATGTCTGTGAACATAGAAAAAGAAATAAAATGTAGGGGGTTACATGGAAAAAGGAAAGGGGAAAAAACATGTTAGGCAGACTTTGTTTTATTTCGGCCAGTAGGTATTGGATAGTTCTTTATTATTATTATTATTATTATTATTATTATTATTATTTAATGCAGGCATCCCCAAACTCAGCCCTCCAGATGTTTTGGGACTACAGGACCAGTGATCAGGGATGGTGGGAATTGTAGTCCCCAAAACACCTGGAGGGCCAAGTTTGGGGGTGCCTGATTTAATGCCTAGTATTCTGGAAATCTAGTATCGTGGGAATATAGGAGATCCAATGGGGAAGTACATGTCTGCCTGAGCTATGGCAAATGACTGCTGTCATGGACAATACTTTGACTCAGTACCACTGTCTCTGTATCTGCCATCAATGTCCTATGAACTAATCTCGCAAACTGACAGCTCACACCAGTCAGAGATAAGCAGCACGAAAAAGGTATCTCCTAAACCACGCTCATCAAACCCTTCCGCACAGAAACCAGGATGTTGTTTGTACACATGCCATACAAATGAAAATATTGAGGATCCGTTATGGATCTTTCACATGTCAGATTTTTCATGGTAGAAGGAAAAGCAGTTTTCTGAGTGTGTTATTCTGGAGTAATTGCTAAATAAAGCCGACGTCATGAGGCAGCGCGCCGAAAAAATCTGGAAGAATACAGCAACTAGGGCTGAGCGATACCTGGTTTTCAACATTGTGATATATCAGCAGCTAAATACTGGGATATGCTGATATATCACAATGTCTCCTAAGGTGGTAAGAAGCAGAAATACCCCATCGCCCAGTCTTACATTGTGAGCGAGCTGGAGGAGCATCAGAGTTTGTTGATCCCCCTCAGCTGGAGGTGGGAGGAAGCCTCCTGCCCCCCAGCTGAATGAGCCCCAATGCCTCTCAGGGTCACTGTGGAAAGCAGCTCATGGAAGATCAAAACAGATATGATATTGATATTATGTAGGGAAAAGCAAGAGAGAAAAATGTGAGTGCCTAACACAAGTTGAAAAAGAGACTAAAGAGAAGGAGACAGCTGCTTATGACACCTCGGACCCGAGTGAAGGGTTGATGAATCTCCTGAAAAAGATGTATGCTGATGGCGATGATGAAATGAAGAGGTCAATTAACAAAGCCTTGGGTTGAGAGCCGAGAAAAGCAAGTCAAAGAAGATTTACCAATAGATATTTGAACAAATACCCATCTTAAATGTACATCTTCTGTATGGGGCTTCTGCTGAGATCAGAGAAAGAGTGCTGTTTACATAATCTTCCACGCAAAAACAAGTTTTACATTTCAGGTTGGAGATGGGAAATAAAGCATGCAGAAAAGCTTTCCCTTAAAGTTAAAAAAAGCAACCATACCAATACCAATGGATAAATGAAAAAATTGATCAACACCTGCTGAAGGCCCGGAGTATGGGGTCGAAATGCTAGCAACAAGATTTCCATTGTTCTGGAGGTTGGGGTTTCAGCAGCTTGCCAAAAGCTCTTTACAACTCTGCCTGTCTACCAAAGTAAAACTATGCAAATACATGAAGAGCATTTTTTTTTTTAAAGTCACGTAACTATGTTGAGACCTAAGCACTGTGCCAAGATGTAAGCTTAAAGTATACAAAACTGTCCTTACTGTGGAACACTGGTCTTTAGATGGATCAGTGACCACAATGAATTAGCTTCATGAAAATCTTTCATCAAGTAGCCTAACTACAAAAGAGGTACAAAATTAAAATTTCCAGCCTTGTCAATTTATGTCTCCTTGCTATTTTGATAAAAAGCCAAGGAAAAGCTTTTGATTTCCTCCCTGCCCCCGGACTTGTTAGAACAATGGACCATAGTGTTTTTTTAAAGGGACATCCTTGTACTTACATAGTATTTTGTACATTAAAAAATCACTTTACTATGATATATCAGTAATTTAAAAAAAAACTGTCAATACTACCCAACTATTGTTTGGTTCCCACCCACCCCACGGACACCAAAGATTTTATTAAAGTTTTCACAATACAGTGAAATAATACCTAGAACAATTAAAATTTAAAAAGGAAAGAGAAAAGAACTAGAAAAGATAGAGAAGAAAAGAAGAAGCAGAGAAATAACAAACATTGAGGATAACACCAATAATAATAATAATAATAATAATAATAATAATAATAATAATAATATACCTTAATGTTCAATCCACATACAAAGAAGTGAGTCATCCCTGCTCTCACCTGAAGAAGCTTCCCTCCTCCTCAGCCTCACACCCTGAGGAAAACCCACTCTGACCAGTCTTCCACCCAGGTCTCCCACTTCTATCCATCACCTTTCTCTATGTATCTTAAAAATAAAGTTTTGCAGAAGGAAGACGTAGCAACGGCTTGCCTAAGGCTTTCTCAGTAAGGTCATGTGAGTGTTGAAATTTGAACTGAGGATTCACCAGCTCCCGCTCTTAACCGATGCTCTGACATTAGCTTCACACCTTGCAAGGATTAAACCTCACAACCCACATAAACATTTTCTAAGTGCACAGTGGGTGCTTCAGCCCTATGCCTCGTCCTCAATGAACACCAGGGCTCTTCAACCTGGTAACATTTTAAAAAGGTTAAAACTTCAATTGGGTCTCTTAGCACATTTCAGATTCTCCATACACATTTTGAAGCTTTGATGATCATGATTATTACCTGCTATTTGTACCGAGCCATCTTCCCCCAGAAGAATATTACCAGCTTTTAAATCCCTATAAAAATGGATGAATAGGAGTCATTTCAGTTCAAGTAAACGAGAATATGATCACACTCGACGGATTTTTTTTTTTGTTGAGAAACATGCCACAGGATAAATTAAAAGCTACTCAAAGCGCAGTGATTATATGATCTTCTCGTTAATACTGAAATTGCCACTTTTAAAACGAGATTGCGAAAAACGGGTATTATTCCACGCACTTGAAAGCTTATCTTTTTAATCACATGTCGAGCTGGAAGTCTCTGCGGTGCTGCAGATCACAGGATATAAAGTGCCCCCCCCAACATCTCGAAATGCTATCCCCTTCAAACTGCTCCCACTCTACTATAGCAAATAAAGGGTTGGAGCAGGTTGAAGATTCCACCAACAACCACCCCATTTAATTTCTTTAGATGAGGTGACATAGGAAGAGAACCCGAGTGGAAACCAGGAAGCATCAGTACCCACAGCCACACATGTTCTTCTTCCTTCTCTGTTCCTCTCAGCATCAAATTCTGGGCACCAGTCAGAAATGAGGAGGCACAATTCAGCGTTGTGGTCTGAAACCTGCGGTTCAACAGACACCCTCCTGGCTGGACTTCTCGTATATGACAAATACTTTCTTACTCCAGCTTGCATTTCAGGGTAGTGTTTTTTGTTCGTCTTGTTTCATTGCAATTTTTTAATTGTTTTATTCTCCATATGGTTTGTTTTTACATATACCGCTTAGAAATGCTAACAATTAAGGGGTATGTAAACGCCGTTTTAGAAAATCATGGAAGGGAAATTAATACACACGGCGCATTAGCTTTTTTTACCTGTGAATCTGTCCATTCCTGTGTAGATAATCTAAGCCTTCCAAAACCTCTTTAAGAATTGTTGCTATTATTGATTCTTCAAGGACGCCACTCTTGTGCTCTCCTCTGTTGACCACATACTTTATTATGTCCAGCATGGATCCTAGATTTTATACATATACATATAATGGAATAAAAAGAGAAATATTCTTTTTAGAAAGTCATCTTGCAATTCAAGCTTAATGATGTATACTTTAGCATTTGGTTTTCAACTCAGCCTTGACATACTGTACATACAAAACAAAATAGAAAATTCTTTCCAGTAGCACCTTAGAGACCAACTGAGTTTGTTCTTGGTATGAGCTTTCGTGTGCATGCACGCTATCTGAAGAAGTGTGCATGCACACGAAAGCTCATACCAAGAACAAACTCAGTTGGTCTCTAAGGTGCTACTAGAAAGAATTTTCTATTTTGTTTCGACTATGGCAGACCAACACGGCTACCCACCTGTAACTGTACATACAAAGACCTCCAATAAGTAGAGCTTTGCTGAATGTTACCTCATTAACATTTTTGGTATAGAGATTGTGCTTTCAGGTGACCCAAATACTTTGTACAGTTCCAAACACAAACATGAGCATTTGCCACAAAAACCCTTAAAAACTAGGGCCCTCTCTCTTCCTTGGGAGTGATCTGAGCCAAATGATATACAGTGGTACCTCGCAAGACGAATGCCTCGCACAACGAAAAACTCGCTAGATGAAAGGGTTTTGCGATTTTTAGGTGACTCACAAGACGAATTTTTCTATGGTTATGCTTCGCAAAACGAAAATTTCAATGCATTCCTATGGGAATTAAATTCCTATGCATTCCTATGGTCGTGCTTCGCAAGACGAATTTTTCGCAATAGGAAACGACTCGCGGAACGAATTAATTTCGTCTTGCGAGGCACCACTGTACTGAGTAGGAGATTATGGCATTAACAAGGGGTTTAGCACTGCCTTCACTCTGGAGCAGGGAACACTTCTGCCTCATTTTCTCAGGACTCGTTCCCCAAAATTAACCCAAAATGTGTTGCCTTTCACAAATGAAAAAACTCTCTCTCACTCTCTCTCACATACACCCTCCCTCTTACAGGTCAGTGTAGCAACATGCAGCCTATTTCTAAGGGAAACTATTTGCACAGTTTTAAAAATTTACACCACACATACCAAATTGTTAGTATTGTTGTGGATTTATTGAATATTTTTAGATAATGAGCTATGCTACTATAAAAGCAGCCTTGAAGCGGAGGAGGAGGAAAAAACAGAAAGAGATAAAGAAATCCAACACACTATTTAGGTCAGTGTTTTCCAAACTTGGGTCTCCAGCTGTTTTTTTTTTACTACAATTCCCATCATCCCTGACTGCTGGTTTTGCTAGCTAGGGATAATGGGGATTGTAGTCCAGAAACAGCTGGAGACCTAAGTTTGGGAAACACTGATTTAGGTGCTCACAATCACATATTTGATTAGCTAAATTTAATCTCAATATCTCACTGCATCAATTTAGATAAACTACAGAGACTTACCTCCACTTAGCAGTTTCATAACCAACCAGAGCTCATCCTTGACCACAAAAGACGTATAATATGTAACTATGTTGGGATGGTTGCATTGACTCATGGCTTGAATTTCTTTCTATAAGTAATGCAAAATGCAAGTATAGTATTTTGGCAAGGAAACAAAAGTGTTCCTATAAAATATGTTCCAGCTATTCAAACCCAAGAGAGGCATTATTTTGTAGAGCTAGGGAATTGAATTTATGTTGCAGAATGGACATCTTTTAAAAACTAACAACTTATACTTGCAGCTTTCAGATTGGGAAAATAAGGCTCAGATCAGGGATAGCCAACATCGTGCCCTCCAGACATTGCTGGACCAAAACTCCCACCATCCCTGTCCTTTCCAAAAATCATGTGGAAGGCAACACGTTGGCTACCCTTGACTAAGATTATATGGGTGATCTCCAATGTTAGTCATACTTAGAGTAGACCTACTGAAAGTAATGAACTTTACTTAAATTCATTCATTTCAATGGGTCTACTCTGAATATAACTAACACAGGACATCTCCCTATGAGCACAATTATTTTACGGGAAGGGGACCAGAAAGCTATAGCCCTCAAGTTGAATAAATGTTTGAACCCAAATATGAATTTCGAGTCTATGACCTTTCTTGAATTATAAAAAGACAAAGATAAAACATGCCAACTGGCCATTGGTTCCATTACCTGATTAAAGATTCTGGGTGGGCAGCAACTTTAAAAGTTTTCCATTGTTACAAAAATACTAGATTTTCATGAACATCATTCAAACATTAGGGAGTCTAGTATGTACATGTATACATGTCCTTCAACTTAGTTTAACTTACAAGCAGTTCATCCATACTGGTCTGGCATTTTTCCAAGTTGATCCTTTTTATTGCTACGCGTTCTTGCCTGGGTTTGCATAGCGCCGCTTGGACCACAGCTGTAGCGCCACTACCTGGGAGAGACAGAAGAAACAAGGTTTAAAGTTACCTATTGCTGCAGCAAATTTCAAACTGTGGGTTGACTGTGGTTTCAGAGGGGCTTCTCAGGCCCATCCTCAATGAGGGTATCTTGCCAATCATGTCCTTCTTCCCATCACTTGCAATGCAGTCACAAGGAACACTGCATGCAGACTCTTGTACAGTGTCAGTTCCTGTACTACGAAACAAGACAAGCAAAAGCTGCCTAAGGGAGCCCAATGGGGAGCTGTTACCCCAACAAAGAGCCAGCCGAGATGGAAGGTTTTCATCCTCTCGGGCTGCTCCTCCTTCCTGGTTATCTGTTGGATCCCTGGGCACAGCTGGGGCCTTCCCTGGTTTCTCCCTCCTCCAAAGTAGGCACCTGGTACCAAAGCCCTTTCTGGAAGCCAGGTGAGCAAAGCCTCCACTGGATCTGAACCTGGAAGCAAAAGGGAAGGGATCAAGCCAGGTGTGTAGGGTCTTCAGAGGAGCCAAGGAAGGCGTCTTTGGGGCTGGGAAACTCAGGCTGCACAATGGCAGCTAAAGGCTCTTCACTAATGGTTCTGGGGTCCTCGGCAGAGCCCCCTCCCTCAGATGAGGTCTTCCCAGAGTTATGGTCAGGCTGGGGTCTAAGAACTCTAGAGCAAGTGTAGCAAATAATAGATACACAAGGAGGCAGACTTCCCAGCAGAAACCCAGCCAGATGAGCGGGGTAGAAATAATAAAATTATTATTATTATTCCTGGTGTTTTCCTTATATACCAGCTGCCTCTATGCTCTGTGCACCTCCAACCAGGGTGAATTTGATTTAAATCAAGTCTAACTGACTAGTTATTTAAATCAGGATTTAAATCGATTTGATTCAAATCGATTCAAATCGGGATTTAGATTTGATTTAAATCATTTTACAGAAAGACTCATTCTTGCTGGTATAATCTTAATATTTACAACCAGATGAAGGTTTCATTTTTGGAATAATAAATTTTCAGAGTAGTTTTTACAGTTATATCAAAAGTTACTGATTTGGTTATACTATTAGAAATAGATAGACAGATAATGATGAAATTCCTGTGAGGTTTAATAAGTTAACTGTTTGTATTTGGACTTTCCTTCTGTACTTTATTGGAAGGGGAGAAAAATAATCATTTCCTTAATAACAATTTAAACAATTTATTTAACTAAAGCAATATCATTTTAGCATATGGATCCATGTTTGTTAACTGATGTGGTTAAAACTTTTTTTAAAAAAAAAAACTTTGAGTTTTAGCACACATGAAAAACTTAAAACAAATCCTTATTTCCTGGTGAATAGCCTTTGGCTTAACACACTTCAGCTGAAAAATGTTCATGCTGATCAAGCTTAGCTGGGTAAGCTTTAAACTCCCGTAGCTTTCCAGCCACTCTGTGGAAAGAGGGTTTGGTGAACCTAAAAAAAGAGGGCTCAGTTTCAAGTTACACAACTTCTGCTTGTCTGATTAGATACGCTGGACTCTCTTGCCGGTGGTTTCAGTGACACCCCTACCTACCCAACTGATGGCAGACAAAAAAGCTTAGGGAATAAAGCCGACCTTGACAGAAAAGCGTTTCAGATGTGGGACCATCTGAGGTGACAATTAGGCAAAAGGGCTCTTTTGTTTATTTAATAGACACTAAAGGGCCGTTGGGAACATGGACTCTTTGAAACCCTAGACATTGCATAAGAAGTTGGCCTGAGTGCAGAAATATGGAAGCCTTATGCAAAGGTTGCCAAGTGATATTTTGGATGGAGCTACAAATTCAGGACCCAAAGCTAGCAGAACAGTGCGCTCCTTGGTTAAATCCATCATGGAAGCAAGCATCCTCTATGGCAGGTTCAAGATGAGTGGATTCCTTTGAGATGAGCTAGTAATTTGTAGGTGCAAAACAAGAATACTTGGCAAGCACTTGAGTATCTTCTGTGAATAAGCAAAGTTTTGAAAGTAGCATACAACTATGTTACTCCTATACGTAAACCCTTGCTTGGTTCACGAATCAGAACTTGAAGTTTCTGCTAAGACCCCCTTTTTATTTTTTATTTTTTCCCCATTATTTTGCATTTTGCAAATTCAGTGAACAGACCACACTTGTGAGATACCCCAATTGGCCTTCTCAAACACTAGGTTTCATTCTGCCAGTAAAACTGGCATGCCCTAAACTAACACAACGTGTGCATAAAGAGCCTTTTGTTACGCAGCTACGTGCCTAATCCAGAATAATAGGGTGCTCTTCCCTCCCATCGGACAACAGAACTGACACAATACCTCATGACTGGAAGTTATTGTCTCTGTGTTAATTGATGTTTGCTTAGTTATTTAGAAGTAGGATGTTTTGTATGCAATTTTCGCCCTGCCACACTTTGAAGACAAAGCTTGTAGCTCAGCATATCCACTCAATTATATTACCAAGATACACAGACAAAACCGACACCACAACGTAGCAACAAGTGCTTTGATACACACTCCAGTGGGTTGTACCCTTTTTCACCCTGTGATCTTTTTCGTTTTCTTTCTTTTTTTAAAAAAAACCCCATTAAAGTGCAAATGGGCAAACACACTCAAGAGCGCACCCCGTTTGCATACTGGAGAAAATGTACTGCAGACACCCAGCTATGAATACCTCGTAGATCCCAGTGGTAACTCCTAACTGCCGACGTCCCGCTGGTATTAATTTACTTCAATGTAAATTAAACTGCTGGAGCAAAGGCTCCGCTGTTGGGGAAAGTATGCTTCTGAATGCCACTTGCCCAAAGCCACAGGTGAGGAGAGTGCGGCCGCACTCAGCTCCTGCTTGCAGACATCCCATAGGTATCTAATTGGTTGCTGTGAAAACAGGATGCTGGACTAGATGGGTCACTGATCCAGCAGGGCTCTTCTTAGGTTCATATTCACAAGAAAGTATTTCTGACGCTAGCATTTTAAATTAGGAAGCGTTAAGACACCAGGATCATCCTGCTGGCAACATTTGGTCCTCTTAGGGGACAAACATATAACGGGCAAGGAAGAAGACCCACAAAAATAAGGATCTCGGCAGAGCAATATACAGTCGTACCTTGGATCCCAAACACCTTGGCACTCGGACGTTTTGGCTCCCAAACACCGCAAACCTGGAAGTGAATGTTCCGATTTGCGAACCTTCTCTGGAACCCGAACGTCCAACAGGCTTCCACAGCTTCCGATTGCGTGCAGGAAATTCCTGCAGCCAACTGGAAGCCGCGCCTTGATTGTCAAACGGACTTCTGGCACGACCAAGGTACAACTGTACTCACAAAATAAGAGCACACCCCAAAATCAAAGGGTAGAGGGGCACAGCTATCATTGGAGCGGCTCAAAACGCAAATGGACCAGGGCCTTATGTAAGTTTGCAACTTTGTGAACAACTGTGTGCACGTCTCACTGAGGCTATCAAATTTAGGCAAAACACTGCAATCCAGACCTATTGCTTATCATTTCGGCTGCGTAATTACAGCTAGGAGAGTGACTCTTGATGATGCCCACAGGATTCCCTTGCACTTTTGTTTTATTGGGGAAACTTGCATCTTCCTTGCCTGGCAACACAAATGGATTTCATTCCCTGTCCTCTCGTTTTCTTCCTTTTTCCTAAACAATGGATTATGGGTTAGGCATTAATCCTTAAAAGGGGCACATGCAGGAAGGAATGGAAGCAACTATGTCAAGGGCAGGAATGAAGCACTGGCTGTGTTGAGGCACAGTTACTACTAGTATAGCTCAGAGGGCCTTAGGTTCTACAGCAGAGCTTTCCAAACTTTTCATGCTGGTGACACAATTTTTAGACATGCATCATTTCGCGGCACAGTAATTCAGTTTTACTAGCAAACCGGAGGTTAAACTAACCCCTTTCCAGCCTCAGGAGAAGCGCAGGAAGCGTTCGTGCAACATACCTACACACTATGGCCAAAACATTAATGTGCTGCGACGCACAGTTTGGAAAGCTCTGTTCTACAGAGTAGGGGTGGAGGCAATATTGACCTGATCTGAAACATCAATATCCCTAAATGAAATACATGAACATTGGTTTATCCCAATATAGTAATTTTTCCTACAGTGCATAATCAGACAAAGTAGCAACCCAGTAGCACACGAGTTTCCTTGCCTTGTTCTTCTAATCTTCATTAATACAATACAATACTCAGAACAGTGGAGGATTTTGGCTTGGCATTTTGGTGGTACAAAGCTAACATCGCCAGCTAAAGCTTCCGAAGGGTACAGCCCACTGTCCACTTGTTCGAAACTTGCCACTGGCGATCAAAGCAGACGAAGGCACAAAACCAGTACGTGGCAAGGTTTTCTCCATTAGTTTTATAAATAGCAACCCACATGCACACACATACAACTGCTTCGTCAGGATGTTAAATATTTTAAACTAATACAGTTGATTTTTTTAAAAAAAAATCACTTTCAATGCAAGTTGCCGTACTATTAGAAGGCAGCAATGAGCCAGTTTAGCTCCAGAAACCATCGGGAAGTGGTGCCAAAACATGGAAGCAATGCATGGAGAAATAGAGTATCTTCACTAAACAGCTTGTGGAAACAGTAACAGCCGTGGCTGCCTATATTAGGGGGGGTTCAGAACACGTTTAATAAATTAATTGTGACAGTTTAATCATGTGGCAAATTGGTTCTCTTTATTCACCCTTAGTTCTTAAGATTCACTGCTATTTATTGTTCCACTTAATCTTCTTTCTAGGTATGAGCTTATACACCATTGGCAATGTAAAGATATTCTCACAGCTTATCCATTCACAAATCCTGAGTTCCCCAGACTCACCTCCTGAAAAGTTTAGTTCGGGCACTGGGATCTGCCCTATATATTTTGCTGTGAAGACAGATGCAAAGAAATCATCCAGCACCACTGCAATCTCCTTATCCTCCTTTAGGGTCTAACCACCTTCCTAGACTGCTTCCTGCTACTAATATATTATCTTGTTGTTTTTGGTCTTAATGTTTTTAAGCACTGTCCCAACTCTTCATTACTTGACTAATTTTTGCCTTGTATGAAATGCTCACTTTGTACTACTGCATACTTACTGGTACATCCATGTGGCATGGACTCGTGGCTTTTGGGCAACAACTAAAATTAGGGAGGGAAAGACTGGGGGGGGGTAGAAAGAGGGACTACTGGAAATCAAACAAGGAAGTGGCCACCAGCCTGGTCTCCAGTATCTCCTCCTTACTTAACACCTTTTTTTCTTGTACATTTACTGCAGTGTGCGTAACAAGCAGTGTGTGGGAAGGGGAAGGAAACCACTAAATTTTATGAGAAGAAAATAACAGAAGACTTGTATCAGCATATCTGTTTCAGCAACATCCTGCAAGGCTAAGCTGATGCTTCAAAAGGCCGAAGAACCTTTGAATCACACAACTGGAAGGTACTACAAGGGTGATCTAGTCCAACCTGCTGCAATGCATGAATCTTCTGCCCAATGGGGGGCTTGAACCCACGGCCCTGAGTTTCAGAGTCTCATGTTTTACCAACTGAGCTAAAGGGCCCGCTGAGCCAATTCCCAGAACCAGCAGTTCCACAATGGTCTCAAAACACCAACGGGGAGGATAGATTAAAAATTGCAAAAGTGAGGAACATACCTGCACTCTTGCTGGGAAGGAGGCGGGGAGGAGTGAGATGGCTTGTTACTGGGAAAAGAGGAAGTCCATTCCCTAGAAGACAGCTTTAACCGGTGGGAAAATTCTAAGTGGCATGTGGCAAGTGTGCCGATACGCACACACACCCCTAATTTTATTTTTTATGAGCAGCTCCACTGGTGTAGAACACAGATGATACACTTGCCCGAGGAATACCATACTCTAAGTCAGGGGTAGGCAACCTAAGGCCTGGGGGCCGGATGCAGCCCAATCGTCTTCTCAATCCAGCCCACGGACGGTCCAGGAATCAGCGTGTTTTTACATGAGTAGAATGTGTACTTTTATTTAAAATGCATCTCTGAATTATTTGTGGGGCCTGCCTGGTGTTTCTACATGAGTAGAATATGTGATATTATTTAAAATGCATCTCTGGGTTATTTGTGGGTCATAGGAATTCGTTCATTTTTTTTTTTTTCAAAATACAGTCCCGTCCCGTCCCCACCACCACATGGTCTGAGGGACGGTGGACCGGCCCACGGCTGAAAAAGGTTGTTGATCCCTGCTCTAAGCTGCTGAACAATGCACTGGTCTAAAAGGAATGGAGAGCTGGGGAGGGGAGCAATCGTGCAGGTGTTGCAAAAGACCGAACTACTACTTATTCCACCTTGCAAGGTACGAAGGAATTGCCCCTGGCACGCCATCAGAAACGGCAACTCATTGGATCATTATACAAACAATAGCCCACAATAGGTTATTGTTAAGAAAGCCTCATAAGCCTCTGTCATTTGAGTCTCACTTCACACGGAAGTTCCTGGAAGAGAACATGTCTATACAATTTCAGCCTAGCAATCAGCAAGACTAACCTTTGTTCTTGGCTTATCCTTCAAACAAGTGGACACACACACACAAACGTTTTTTAGTTTTTGACATTAGAACCCACCGTGTGCTAAAAACAACAACACATTCCTTGCCACTAACTAGGATGATGCAGATTACCAAGATGACCCAAAACTAGAAGAACTTACCAGCTCCCTCTCTCTCTCCCTTTTTTGAAATGGAGGTCCCTACATGACCATCATCAACACAGCTTGAACCAGCTGAAGCATTAGTTCTTTACAGCATTGAATGCAATCCCAAAAACCAGTATTCCTGTCACCCAGAACCTAGTGAGAAATATAGGCTGAAGTAGCAGTGGGGGGGGGGATAGGTTTTTTTAAATATATATATATATATATCTAGCCGCATAATCATACCAACAATAACATTACAAATAAGTGGGTTTTAAGGAAGGCTGGTGGAAAGTTTAAGGGGTAAACTGTTCAGGATGAGGCCCAAATTGGTGTCAAAAACTGCCCTAGCCATTTAAAAGTATGAGGCTGAGCAAACTATAATTCTAATAACATGAGTTTTTTTATTATTTGTACCCTGCCCATCTGGCTGGGTTTCCCCAGCCACTCTGGGCAGCTTCCAACAAAGATTAAAAGTACATTAAAATGTCACAGGTTAAAAATTTCATTGAACAGGGCTGCTTTCAGATGTCTTCTGAATGTCAGGTAGTTGACATCTAGAGGGAGGGCGTTCCACAGGGCAGGTGCCACTACCGAGAAGGCCCTCTGCCTGGTTCCCTGTAACCTTACTTCTTGCAGGGAGGGAACCACCAGAAGGCCCTCGGCGCTGGACCTCAGTGTCCGGGCAGAATGATGGGGGTGGAGATGCTCCTTCGAGTATACTGGGCCGAGGCCGTTTAGGGCTTTAAAGGTCAACACCAACACTTTGAATTGTGCTCGGAAACATACTGGGAGCCAATGTAGATCTTTCAGGACCGGTGTTATATGGTCTCGACGGCCACCCCCAGTCACCAGTCTAGCTGCCGCATTCTGGATTAGTTGTAATTTCCGGGTCACCTTCAAAGGTATCCCCACGTAGAGCGCAATGCAGTAGTCCAAGCAGGAGATAACCACAGTGATCTGAAGGTGCAACTGCACAGACAGTCTGAAAGAGGAAAACCATCTATGCACCAGACACCTTGTCCCCTGTAAATCAGTGCAGGATGGTAGAAGGGCAAGTGTGAAGTTAAACTCCCAGGGCCAAAATTAGGCTTCCCTCTCTGAGTATTACTGCTGCTACTAACATGGAGCATTTTTTTGCAGAACTCCAGTAATGCAATAGAGGTATAGTGTAAAAAATGCATTTGATGATGACTCAGTCTGTTTAGCCTGAAGGAGGAGAGGTGATTTGGGGAGAAAAGAGAAACCACGAGCCTTTCCCAGCTTTTTCAAGGTGGGTTTTGCTCATCTCCTTAAAATGTGCCAGTAGAAGCTGTAGAAGTTGGAGAGCTCTCCCCTTGGAGAGCTCAGAGTTCATTCTGAGCACATTTCCAACAGCTAAAGTCAGAAGGAGGAAGAGACCTGGGAAAGTTTTGAGCACAACAGAAGTTAATCTCTTTGCCAATACAGTATGCATCATTTTAACAAGTGCTGGGAGAATTTTTTTGAAGAGGCAAACACATCATCTGCTAAAACAAGATTGTCACAAGTGACGCACTTATGACTTCCAAAGTTTTTGTTTTTGTTTTAAATTAATAGCAACTGTAAATTTGGCTGGAGTAAGCAGTCGGGGGAAGGGGGAACCTTCACCTTTCCCCACCAACCACTGGTTCCTACAATCAAATTCTCATGAGCACCTCACATTTCTATTTTACACACACACACACACACACACACACACACACACACTCTTACTTTATATAAGTGTTTTATTTTTAACCTCTAACTTGTTCCTTAAGGCTACTGAGGTGTCAGCTGTCAAGCTGAACTTGTTACACAAACTTTTGTTTCAAAGAAGAAGAAGAGAAGAGTTTGGATTTGATATCCCGCTTTTCACTACCCGAAGGAGTCTCAAAGCGGCTAACATTCTCCTTTCCCTTCCTCCCCCACAACAAACACTCTGTGAGGTGAGTGGGGCTGAGAGACTTCAGAGAAGTGTGACTAGCCCAAGGTCACCCAGCAGCTGCATGTGGAGGAGTGCAGACACGAACCCGGTTCCCCAGATTACGAGTCTGCCGCTCCTAACCACTACACCAAACTGGCTCTCAAAGTAATAGTAAGGCCAAATTATCTTCTTCTCAGATCCTTTCTCTGGAACCCGAAACATGAACTTTCAGATACAAATAATCGCTCACTGCACTTAGTCCCCCAAGCTGCTTCATGCATGCTTGCACATCACTTTAGCCCTCTACATTTCACTGCTGAAAGCTGAAGGTGTCAATGAACTCCAACAGAAAACACCAGGGATTATGTGAAACCATCACCTCTGTGTTCCAGCAGCTCTCCATCTAGGCTGCAACCAAACTGGACATTTAAAGCAGCAACATACCGTACTTTTCCGTGTACAAGACATAGTTTTTGTTTTTTTTACTAAAAAATAATGTTAAAAAGGGGCGCAGTCTTATACATGGGGGCAATCTCCCCCCATTTTCTTAATTTTGAGTCCCCAAAAATAGGGGGAGTCTTATACACGGGGGCGTGTTATACACGGAAAAATACAGTACATTCTTTAAACAGTCGCACTTCCTCCAAATAATTTTGGTTGCTGCAGTTTGTTACGGGTGGAACACTGGGAATTGTAACTCTCTGAGGGGAATAAGGACTGACCGTCAACACTGCCCATGTGCTAGGAACACACAAGTTAACTTGCTACCTTTCAAGGACAGGATGTACTGCAATCGGTACCAGGATGTACTTTAACCACCTTGGTTGTCAGCAAAAAATGTCTGGTGCCGCTTTGCTTGACGAGGAAGTAGGCATGGACTTTTAAAACCAGCCACTCATCACCGTGTCCCTGTTTTGCAGACAACTTCTCCAGTCGCTCTCTGTATTCCTTTCCGGCTAACTGAAGGTAGCATTGACAGGAGAATATATGATCCATTGGCAGAGGGAATGTGCAACCCCCGAGGCATTTGCAGAAGATACTCTCCAGATGTAAAAGGATACAACGGCGCTGCGAAAGAGGCACACAAACGGCTTCTCATTTACCTGCATCAGCTGGCTACCTTCCCCTGCAAGAGAACTGAGGCTGATTAATAGGGTGGAGAGAGCATCCAAAATCCAGCTAGATCAGAATTCTATGGGGGGGGGGAGAGTACCAAGAAACTAAGGGTGTTTGTCACAGTTCGGCTTTTTCTATTAGAGAAAGAATTCAAAGAATTGGATGGGACGGACACACGGACACACGGACACACACACACACACACACGAGTTAGATGTCATTGCACAGAGACTTTACCATGTCAGCCCCACCTCCCTGGTCAACCTACAGAGTGTTAGCTGAGCCTACATTACAATTATACAGCCAATTTAAAGTACCACAGACCTGATTGTAGCTTAATGTTTGCATTCCTACCCTCACACATTCTGACTCGTTCCAAAGGGAGGATCTTGCCATTCACCAAAACGTATTTTAAAAACCACCGTTATATAGGAGGGGGCAGGAAAAGGATCTAGGCTCGCAGAAAATGGTTGTGAAAGTTAACGATCTTTGCAGATGAAGAACAAAAATGACTCTCTTTATAATAAATACCCTGCAGCTTTCTTCTTCTTTTTTTAAGGAGGGGGAGTGTGCCTTTTCTAACCTGGCAACCTATGCTGGTCTGACACCAGAGTAACCAAGCATTTTTGGAATCTAAGCCACTGTAAAACGAGAAGAGATTTTTTTCTTCTGCCGTGGAATAAAACTTGGGTTTTCACAAAAGGTACTGAGCAAATTATGCTTCTCAACCAATTCAGTGAAAGGGGATTGCGATAGAACAGGATATAATTTTCACATTAATTCCTTAACTTTTCCTCTCAGCCACAGCGCAAGGCCTGCCACAATGAAATCTGCTGCTGTCAGTGCCTATAAATGTCTAAGAAGCATGGCTGGAAACCGGGTATTCATTTCTCACAAGAGCACACGGACCTAGGAATTCACCATTCTGCTAATTGTTTCAAAGCAACACAAACAACTGCCAATCACGAACAAGTCAAGCTGAGCAATGATCCAAAGAGACCGAGAGAATTTGGTGGGCGGGGGAGGGGGGCTGTAAACTGAGATGATGCTTAGTGTGCACCAGGCCAAACGAAGACAAAAGCTGCTAGGCCTCAAAATCCATTTACTGAATTAAATGGCCAGGAGGGGCTTCCTTTGAATAACAACTTTAATCTTCCAAGAATGGACTCCAACTACGTTTTAGCTAAACAACTGGTATTATGCAATAACAACTGAAGCAAACTGGCAAAAGCTGCTGTAGCAGAGCAGCTACGGGTGAGAGAGTTTGCAGCTCCCGATTTAAGTACGGTAATCTCGGCCATAAGCCCACTAGGTGGCCTTACAGCGAGCTACTGCCTCAGCCTCAGACCCCACAGCTACAATACAGCCGATCTACTTAGTTTTACTTATTTCATTTTTAATCCTGAGGTGTCCCTGTGAGGACTTCAAGGAAGCACAGGCAGTTCTCACCTGCCCCGTTTTGTCCTCACTACCTGTCAATTCCTTGGCTGTTTAGCTTTCTAAAAATACAGAGTTAAAGAAACCTCCCTATTGTGTTATAATATAAGGGGAGGTAGATAGATAGATAGATAGATAGATAGATAGATATAGATACACACATATATATATACACACACATATTTATACATATACACACACAGAGAGAGATACACACACACACACACACACACACACACACACACACATTTTTAGCATTACAACAGTGAGCCCCAAGGAGCATGGGATTTATGAGCTCCTTCCTCATCTTCACCTTTCTCTCAGTGAGAAACTATGAAATCCTGGTTTAGCAGCAAACAATACTGTTACAGCACTATTCTATCTGAACCTGGTAAACAATGGTTTGCTAAAAACCATGGTAGATGTGCAATCCTGGATGGCAAACCACGACTGAACTTGGGCAGAACAGCATACAATGGTTTGCTGCTAAAACTGGATTGGAATTCCCTAATTATGGAAAGTGATCAGCAAGTTCATAAGGTCAAGGCTTCTTCCCACAGATCAAAACTGTCGCTTATTGTTCCATTCAAATGCATCTTTTCTTATCAGCCTATCACCCATTCCCACCACCCTTCTGAGTAATACCCCTCCCCACTCCCCCACTATATTTAAGGATCTGGTGACTTCTGTTTCAGTGTATCTGAAGAAGTGTGCATGCACACGAAAGCTCATACCAGGAACAAACTCAGTTGGTCTCTAAGGTGCTACTAGAAAGAATTTTCGATTTTATCTTTTCTTGGGTTATCCTTTCAACTGAAGGGGCAGGGAGCTTATGTTCAACTTCTAATGTAAAACTGCATTGATTCCCAAACAAACACACCAAATTTAATTTGATATCTATACAAAGAATTACGAACAAGAGAATTAAAGCAAAGGCCTCCCCTCCCCTCAGCTTATTATTCTAACTTTTACATTTTCCAGATCCTTGTTAGAGGAGTAAAGAGCTCTCTTCCCAGCTCACACTGAAGGTGTTATGTCCTCTCAATGTAAATGAGCATGTCACCTGCCCCACCTTTGATTACAGACCACATTGCACACAACTGAACAAAAAACACCCCAGGCGAGAAATGAATAAACCGCAATGGAGAGTTGACAAGTCTTAGAATTAATCACATCATTTTGACATTTGAACTGCACAAATTTCTGATGCTAGACATCTCAGAACAAACTGCAGCCAAAAAAAGGAGAACCTGGACATTCTCCCCTTGCTTTGCTAAAACCATACATTCCAATTCCCCCCTTTCTTGTGAGATTAAATAAGAGCAGCAGCGGGTGGGGGGATGTTGAAATAGGAATTTGTATGGGTTTATTTTGCATCTTGGCAATGAAATAGTCAAACCAAAACACATTAAAAGGGAAAGTGCTAAAGGGGGGAGGCAGGGAAGAGGGATTCAATATAAGCTAGCCCAATTCTCTCCCACCTAGTAAAAGCCAATTTGAGGCATAAATTTGTAATCAAAGCATCTAAGAAGTGTGTACTTAATGAAGTGTAAGACTATTCTCACTGAACAGAAACTGTAGGGTTGAAACTATGCAAATGTTTGTGAGGGCATTTGGCTTTCAGGGATATTTCTGAAAACATCTAACCTTCTTACTTCCAAGAAATGCAATCTCACAGGCAGCACTGTCAGCTGGAAAATTTCCTGCACCCATGTTTTCCTTTGGAAAACTGGCATTTCCTAAAATTAACTAGGAAGGTATGTGCGGGTCCTCAAGTAATGCTAAACCATGGTTTAGTGCTAAGTGCATGTGCAGGAAGGAGTCCCAAGTAAGGCCTGTAGTTCACACATTTTCGTCTCTTACGCAACCAGTGTGGTGTAGTGGTTAAGAGTGGTAGACTTGTAATCTGGGGAATCGGGTTCACGTCTCCCCTCCTCCACATGCAGCTGCTGGGTGACCTTGGGCTAGTCACACTTCTTTGAAGTCTCTCAGCCCCACTCACCTCACAGAGGGTTTGTTGTGGGGGAGGAAGGGAAAGGAGAATGTTAGCCGCTTTGAGACTCCTTCGGGTAGTGATAAAGCAGGATATCAAATCCAAACTCCTACTCCTCCTCCTCTTCAGGAGAAGCCCTTCAGTAGAATTTCCTTTGTTTCACAGATCCCTGGTTTGTCATCATGTGCAAACTGGAGATTCTGCTTTAAAACCAATAAGCCAAGTTGGCTTATTTTTCTTCTCTTAGCAGAGTTGGATTCCAATGAAAACAGAACTTCCAGGTAAAGCTTTGAATTTGCTTGAAGATAAAGAATTAAGCCACATTAGCAGCGCAATCCAAACCGACCCTATGCGAGTCTATTCAAAAGTAAGTTCCCATGAGTTTGCTTGGTAATTACTGCCAAGTGAATGTACAGGATTGCCGCCCAAGTGATTTGCTGATTTTCCTTGACCAACTATTTCAGGTTCAACTACTTTTGAAAATTAATGGAAAATTGAAATGTGTCAGCATTTTTTTTAATTTACTCAACATAGATTGAATATACTGTATCAGATCTCAAGCTACTTAGAGCAGTGGAATTTCCCCCCCCCCAACCAAAAAAAAAAAAAAAGTTTCCCAGAACACCCACATCCTAGGCAGGCCGTATTATACTAAAACTGGTGAGTTAAGTAGTAATAAACAGCATAATCCCACCTGGCTAATGAATGTCAAGACACTAAAGTGACTGGCAAACACTTCACTTATTTTGAATTTTATGGGAAGAATACAGCTTCACAGTCTTGACTGAAGTACCGTAACACTAATCACCTTTGTTTGCAATTGCATCTTCAGTCAGCCATTTTCTTTTACCTGGGGAACTTACGATTTCTGCCTCACCACACCAAACCCTTTTTCTCAGGATAGGCTGACAAACGAGAACCCTTGGCCAGCCCACTTCTTTAGTACAGCAAAATGAGTACAGATCATAATAAGCACACAGACCAGAACAGTCTTATACAACTGAAGTCTGTCTTGCAGTGATTCTGGCAGAAGGTCCGCTTTAGTATCTTTGTTTCGCTCAAGAAGTAAACATCCTGCATAGAGTATTTGCTTTCCACGCTTTGCCCTACACGATTAAATAGCAAGAAGTCTAGCACAGACTTCCCCAATCTGGTGAACTCCAGATATTTCAGACACAAGACTCTCATCAGCCCTAGGCAGCATGGCGGTCATACGACACAACAGGGTGGCACCAGATTGTGGAGGAACAAAGTGGGAAGCAAGATGCATGGCTCCATTTCACACAGAGACCCCAAAAACAGACTACTTCTTGGTATCAAAGATTCCTCCTTGCCAGCTGACTCTTCGTAGACAATCCACCCAACCACTCCTGGCGTTTCAAGCAGAAGAGAGGGCTGTGTGGTGTGCAAATTGTAATAAAATACCACTGCTGTGCAGACAAGTCACCAGGGTGCATACCAGAAACTGTAGAAAGACTGGACATGCCCACATTCAATCTTTGAAAGAAAGGGGAACTGAAATTGGCCAGACTTTGGGGGCTGCATATTCCATCAAAGTAATCCAGATGGATTCAAGCGGTCCAAAAACTGCAGGGAGCTACAAAGTAAACTGGGCTCTTATGACAACAGGCTAGCTCCGTGTTTTTGATTTTGTAGTATAATTGATGTCAACAATTCCTCTGCTTAATTGTATTATGCAGCTATCAGCATTTACAGTCGCCCACAAAGAAAACACTTCTGAAAACAAGTTGGGAATTTGCAATGGGGTGTGTGTGTGTGGCAGTGGTGGTGGTTTCTGCTTCCTAGATCCTTTCCCTTTCTTGCCTCTCTTTCCCTTTCACTTCTCCTTTGGTGGCCACAAGATTAGCCATGCTCTTAGCAAAAGAAATTCTCTTAGACCAGGCATGGGGAACCTGCAGAACTGAAGACGTGGCTGGACTCCAACTCCTATCAGCCCCAGCCAGCATGGACAAAAGGCAGGGATGGGAACCACAGCCCTGTAACATCTGGTGCCCTACATGTCCTCACCCTGTCTTCGGCCACAGTTGCTTTTATGGTTTGCCATGCATTTACACCAGTCTTGAAACTAACCACCCAAATATCCATGCACCTCTTACCTGCGCTACATCTACATCTGCACCCATGCTCATACACACACATGATGCGGCAGTTTGCACACACAACTCACACTGTGTTGAGACCCTGGAGAACAGCTGCCAACTGGGATAGGCAACACTGGGTGCAACTGAGAGACCAATAGCTTAGACTTGGGCTGTATTCACATGTGGAGTTCATCGCATTAGAGCAGGGTTTCCTAAACTTGGCTCGCCAGCTGTTGCTGGACTACAACTCCTATCATCCCTAGCTAGCAGGACCAGCAATCAGGGATGATAGGAATTGTAGTCCAAAAACTGCTGGAGACCCAAGTTTGGGAAACCCTGGGCTAGAGCTTTCTCGTGTTCCTTTCACACTGCACATGCCTGTTCTACCGCATCTCAACCACTATACCATCATCCATACATGTCATTCCTCCATGCCATCCTTCTCCCTCTACATTCTGCCATTCTTCTGGGCTTTACCTCTCTGGCATGACTTTCCATGTCAAAATACTGGCACAATTTGGCTTCAGGCAAAAAAAAATATGCAAGCTGTGAAATGGGCAGGAAACGCATGTCAGCACGCCACCTCATGGCTCGTCATGTGAATGGCTGTGGCATGAAGCTGGAAAACTGCAGCACAAAATTCATGCGATTTTCTAGGTTGAGGAAACTGCAAAGTGTTTTTTTTTTTTCCAGGAATCCAATGGCACAGAAATGAGTGCTAAACTTGTTCTACGTTCTATTCCATTAGCTTTTCTGGAAGTGGCTTTTACACTGTGTGAAAGCTCAAATATAACGTGCAACGCAACAGGGAAATGTCAGGGAAACTAAATAAACTGCAGTGTGGACGCCGCCTTAACATAAGCCAACTTCATAAGTCGATGAGCACAGCTAGGTGACAACTACCAGACATACCCGTCCGTTAATGTTCCCCCAACACTGTGTGCTATTCACTGCCGAGAACCGTTTAAAGATGAGTCCTCCTGTTCCTCTCCTTTCAAGAAAAATGGATCTCTCTTCGGAATGCCCCTGGCTGGAAGAAAGAATGTGTATCTGTACACTAGCAAGCAAAGCCAAGAAAAATCCTGGGATATTCTCCTCTCCCCACGCCCAAGAGTTCGCCAAACACGGCCCTTCTAGCGGGGAAAATGTCTGCACTTAAAACATGTGTCAACAGAAGCTAAGGCACGCCGTCCTCAACAGACCCTAACACTGCATGTTAAGTGGCCACGCAGCCAAAGCTTTCCCTGAACCTAGAAGTCACAGGCACTGCAAACCATCCGCTGCCACCAGAAGCACGCAGCTTTGAAGTTCCCAAAAGCAGGGAGAGCTCGGTGCTCGGATTCTGTCACATTCTGTTCTTTCAGTTCTAAAGCACACAAAGACCATTTGTTACTGCTCTTATGGAGAGGGGGGGTGATGGAAATCCTAAATAGGCTGCTTTATCAAAAAATAATAATGGGGGTGGTGGTGGTTAGAAAACAAAAACACAGCCACGGCTTGTTTCAAGCTCATCTCGGCCTGCTGGTTCACTCTAGTGATATCTCTTCTTGTTCACTCTTTCGATCTGGCCGCCTTCCTCAAACAGGTAATTTAAAACGACAATTGAAATGCAGGTAAGGCCGGCTGCGCTGTAACACGGGATCACTGCCGTGCCACAAGAGAATACATATTGTATTGCATTGTATCCGTATCCCTATCCCATAATATTTATGCAGTGGTGCCCCGCTAGACGAATGCCTCGCTAGACGAAAAACTCGCTAGACGAAGCTATTCGTCTAGCGGAAGGCTGCCCCGCAAGACGAATTTGTCAATGGGGCTGCCTCGCAAGACAATTTTTTTTTTCGTCTAGTGAAAACCGCGATTTGCATTGGTGCTTCGCTAGACGAAAAAATCGCTAGACGAAAATACTCGCAGAACGAATTATTTTCGTCTAGTGAGGCACCACTGTATTGCCCTTCACCTGAAGATCTCGGGAAGGTTGCAAAAGATTACATATTCAAGGTCCTTTATTTCAGCAGAGCAGGGGAGTTCCATATTGCCTGGTCGCTTACACCCCTGGCGTATAACAAGGTGAGGTGACCGCCTTCGGTGGTAGGATCCACAGGGGCAGATCTGGCCTCCCAAGCAATGCACCGCCGCCCACTGCTGCTGCTAAATCTGCCACTTCCATGGCAGCCCCTCTAATGCCATCTTTACAGCAGCATCTTGTCCAATAGGTCTCCTCCTACCTCTAGGGAGGAAATGCAGAGGTTGCCGTCTGGAGTCTCATGGGCTCTGCACCCACCCTTCTCGCCAATTCCCCCCCCCCCACAACATACTTTGATTGCCACTTCAATTGTTGGGTAAGATTAATTGGATCCCCCCTTGTTCCCAATGTAGATCTTTATTTCCCCATCCTTCTTCCTGGTGTAGCTCTTCTCTCCCCCGGGGGGGGGACACCATTCTGTGGTTCGCCTCAGGTGCCATATCATCTTGGGACAGCCCTGCTCTAGAGAGCATCGTATAAAATGAAACTTGCGCAACGAAAACCTTTCCAGAAAACCCACACCACTGCCTGCAGCAATATACAGTGTGTTGAAACTGGAAAACAACAGAATGAGCCTGGCCTGAGGTTAAGCAGTTGAGAGAGATCATTAGAGAGATTCTTCCATGTTCCATTTTTTAAATTTCAGAAGAAGTATGTGGGTTCAAAGGAGAACCTGAAATGCCTCTTCCCACCTTTGACCAGTGGGAAGAGTTACAGAGACAGAGATGCCACCACCGTCATAGTGACAATGAGCCATTTGGGGAGCAAGAGATAAGCTACTGCTTCGTGGAGCTGAGACCAGTTCCTTCAAACACTCCTCTTGTGTTGAATTTTCTCCCCCTCCACGCCAGCTGAAAGAGGAGTGTGGTAGGAAAAGAACAGCCCATGCATTACTGCTTCTGAGGCATTCACTAAGGCTTGAGAGCGACTCCTTTATATTATTAGTTGCCTGCTGAGTCACTGTCTTCCTCTGCTTTAGGTGAGGAGGATGAGAAAACAGATAAAGTTGTAACAATTCCATAAGAGATTAAAAGAAAGAAGTCCTTACTCCTTGGCACAAACACACAAAATATAACATCAGAGTAAAAAAAATAATTGATGTTGCGTTCTGTTTTAAAACGGGAGGCCTTAAGAGCTAACCACAGCAACAGAAAAAAGGAAAAGGGAGTACATCTGCATTTTACAGAACAAAAAGAACCTTGTTTTCCATATGCCTTTGATATTCTAACACCTTTCAGATCTTCTCTCTCTCTCTCTCTCACACACACACACACACACACACACACAGACAGAGAGAGAGATAGAGAGAAATATTCCATACTTCATCTGGTGGCATCAGAAGCCATTGAGCATTCTTTCTCCACTCTACAGGGAGATTTCTCACACCTGAAATCTACCAGTGGAGTACATTAAGCTTTGATGCAACGGGAAAATGATTCACTTACCATTTGTGAAGAGAGAGGGGGAGTATGCATGGAATTGAGCATTTTGCACGCACCAAGTGGATGATGGAGAGACACAGTAAGTGGCTAAGAGTTTATACACTCTGAGCCTCTGGTTAGTGGTTGGGCAAGCAAAGCCAGATGCTCAGTTTAAATCACACATTTGGTAATCTGTTTTATGAACAGTTTAATATTATGAACAGTTTAATATTAAAAGATACAGTGAATGGGTTGTAGTGAATACGAAGCAACAGCAGCAGTGAGAATAGACTAAAGAATAGCAGACTATGGTCTGAAGTCTAACAATGCAGTCTACTAAAGCCAAGCATGTTTTGGCCTGTTCAGTGCCTGGGTGGACCATCCACATGACATTCTGTGATGGAAGAAAGGCAGAATATAAAACAAAACATCAAACTAAGTAAATGGAGCAGTAAAGGCATTTTTTTCCTGGCAGATATGTTAAAGCATCACTGCTAGGAGGTGTCAGGAGAAACAGGAAAGTTGAAAACTCTGAACACCCACAGAAGAATTTCCCCCATCATGTCATACTGCGAGGAAAAACAAGCCACTTCACTCTTTTCTAGGTCCCACACATCTTTCGCACTAATGCACTGGTTCATCCAAGAAAATCACCCGTGAACCGGCTTCAACCTCCTTCAACCTCTGTTTATTTATCAAAGGGTGAATCAGGTGGTAAGATCATCTGAAAGGCCAGATGTTCTTGACTCATCCTGGGATAAAAAAAGATAAAAAGTGATTGTGTTAGTAACACAAGGAAATATCACGACCCACAAATCGACTCTGTATGTGAAGCAGTGATGCAACTAAAATACGGAACGCCTCACTGTGTAGATGGGAGTTGTTAGCTCGGGTTAACAAACCTGGAGTGAAGCTTGATAGTTGACTCTTCAACGCATTCAGCCTCCCTACTCCAAAATATCTACCAGTACCTCATCCCCAGTGCTTTTAAACTCAGATTTGAAACCACTGAAATAAATCCAATATCCCATCTGCAACATTTGGAAATATACTTTTCCTAAGTAAACAAAATACTTCGCTGCTGCAGTTTTACTGTTATTTGATATGCTCATTGTACTTTATGTTTTTTATTTTTAAATTGCCATGGGATAATTTTTTATGGTGAACAATATAGATATTCCATACTCCACACTCCAGTCATGTTATACTCCAGCATGAACCAACTGTCCTAAGTTTCGTGTATTTCAGGGCCTTTAACCTTAGAGCAGTTGAAGAGCAGAGGTTTCCTACACTCTTCCTATAATACTTTCAAGACAGGGAGGGTTCTAATGTGTCTTAGCAGTTATGGACACACTGGGTCAAGTAAACCTTTGAGAGGAATTATGTTAATGAAGCTATGAATTAACATGATAATAAGTATGGGGGAGAGGAGAAAAACCATGAACTCATCATGATTACCTGAGTATCAGGCAATTCAAACACTTGCTAAGAATTGTGTGACGAATGGATGGGTTCATCTCAGCAATTGTGATCACAGTCCCTCTATTTTGCATTAGATAAGGTAAAACAGCTAATAGACTAGGTTTCTAGGTATATCCACAGGCTGGTACCCAATATACCGCAGAGGAGGCAGTGTCTTATATTCTACAATAATATTTAAAGTGTCAAAGAGTTAACCAATGCATTTTGTGTCTACCCCACAAGAGTTGGGCACCAACCTCACCAAACAATAAACTTTTGTAAGTGTAAGCAACAAACCCTTCTTTATATTTCCCCAGCGGTGGAGAACCTGTGGCCCTGCAGTTGTTGCTAGGATGCCCATCACACTCCCAACCAGCATAGTATTTACCTTTTTAAGAGAGTTTCAAACTAGTATTTTGTACATGTTGGTTCTAGGTCATCGTCTATCCTCCTTCCTACATCAAACAAAAAACTTAATTCTATATTTTTTGTGTGTGTGTGTTAAGCATGTGCTCCTTCAGATCATCTAGAAAGGATGCCAACCTGCTTCCATGGAACCAACAACTGGCATGCTCCAATACCTCTATTTAAGTATACAGAGAGAGAAATCTCTTTCCCTAGCATGTAGAAAATACCGTGCATTCCCATCTACCTGCAAATCTGCTTGAAAAGACAAACAAATTTATTATAGTATAAACTTCCATGGACTAGAGTGCACTTCAGCAAAACATGAGGCAATTCTTAAATTCCCTGTGTCTGATGGGACAAAAAATAGCATATGCCACAGTAAAATTGTCTTGATTTGTTGTGGCAAACAAAACTAACTCTCTGAAAGTTGTTTCGAATCGGCATTTCCACCCCAGCCCCAGCAATCATAGAGCTCTAGTTCCAAAACTATGACAGTAAGTATGCTTGGCAACTGGAAAAAGTTGTTAAGACTCATTCCAAAGATAAGCAAATATTTTTTTTTTTTAAAAAAAAAATCTAATATGCAACTAAATGGGCACATCTTGGACAAAATGCTCCTGTAATAGGCACAAATCAGGCACACACACTCACGAGCAGCTGGTACACAGAGTGCAAAGTTAAGACCAGGAGCCATTCATCAGATACTCTTAACGAGTATGAAATCTGAATAAAGATCAAATGCATATTCAAATTTACTACTTAAATCTTTTCAGGAAATTGTAAACATCCACGGGTCTCACTTCTGTGCCATGAAGCCTCGTTTGCAAAATGTGAGGAGGAGCTTTATTGGGAAAACAAACTTGATATAAGGTTTCTTTTATTTTTTAAAAAAAAAAGAAGACTAAATGCAGCTCTCCCCGGAGAGGTACTGGAAAAATACTAGCCCCTCCTCCAGTTAATTAGCCTTCCGGGCTGACTGCCAGTAGAAACCTCCTGTCTTTTCTCACTGGCATAGATTGCAGAATGGGGGGGGGGGAGAGGCAGCAAGGAACTACAGTACAGTCTAGAAATGAGAACCTTTATGCCCCTTTTCTCTTTTTGCTCATCTCAGTAGATAACTGAACAAAAAATGCCTCTCCCCTAATTAATGAGCATGTCTCCCTCCCCATTGATGGTGGGGGTGCAACAGGGAGGGCAAAGCATCCCCACAAAGATTATGCATCAGAATTCGCTGCAGCCCAAGGCCTGTGAGTTGCTTTGTACAATCCAGGCCACGGAACAGAACCGTTGGGTGTGTCTGGATAAAATCTATCTGTTATCATTACAAATGTGAAAAACACCTCACAGCTGTCTAACGAATGATTTGAACCAAGAAACACCCACCCCCCCATGGACTAATACCTTCTGCGTAAAATACGTGAGTGTGGGGAGGGGGGAATGTTTCTGCCACACCGACAGGTGTGTATGAAAAGCACCAGAAAGCATGGAGGTGCTGCAGTTCAGGAAGTGAAACGCAAAGTCTTTGGTAGCCTGAGCCGACTCTCGTGTAGCAGGTGTGGCACAAACAGGGCTCAGCTGGGGAATCATTTTTCAGCACCACAACAGACTCACAGAATACAAAGCAATTAATAAAAGTCCATAGTGTCGTTCCACTCCCTCCTCACTGACCCAGAGGGAAGGTGCAGCCTATTTGACTCCCCGTCAGGCTTGAGGCCTGGGCTTATTTCATTTTCGGTGTCACCTACTGGACACTAAGCCTTGCTGTATGTAAGCAGCATAGCCTTTCTTAGAAAGACACATTTCCCAGACGATTTCTGACACAGGTTGGCACCAGCGAGGGGCCACTAACGTAGTCCTCAGTCTCCTGGCATCAGTGGCAAGATGTTGCCAGGAGATAGGAGCACTTACCAAGACAATGGGATGCGGTCTCCCCACGTGCCAGCGCTGAATAATATTTTTTTTGCTATAACGTGCTGCACAGGGATCAGAGGGCAAAGTCTGAAAAGGCAGCAGTTCTAATCTCATAAATTGCCTGAAGGACAATTCACCCCCTTATGTTTTCTGGGCATCCGTCAGTCTTGTTTGCTGCTCAGGGATCTCTTTCCGACCTTGCTTGTATGATCCACAACTATGTTTAAACCTTGTATTTTCCCGCAGAAAAACTTCCAGGGTCCCCTTTGCAGCGTATGGAAACATAATATGCAAATCTGAACTTTAATAGCAATTAACTAAAGGGGAGATGAGAATTCATTACAAAAGGAAAGGCACCGAAACCAACCAAAATTTCTCTTCCTTTTCACCATAGCTGCAAAAGTTTGCAAACTACAGCAAAGAGGCCGTAACAACCAGATCATATCAAGATTAAACTATTTCAGACTAAGACAGCAATGCTATCCTTACTTAGCTGGGAATAGGGCCCATTGAACTCAACAGGACTTACTTATGAATAGTCCACCTACTTATGAATAGTCCAGTAAAATAAATAAATAAATAAATAAATAATTTTATATCCTGGATTTTTAAAGCTGAATGTTAAGATATCAAATTTAATCAACTAGTAGTTAATTTATTAAACAGAGATCTACAAAATACTAGTTAAGCATGAAGAGGAAAGAAGTGCAAAAGTTTCTTTGGTACAACTCCAAACACTAACCATCCTGCTCTCATTGCCTCTAAATGAGATAGCTCCAAGCCAGAAAAAAACTATATTAAGAATAATTAAAAATTCAAGAGTTAGAAACATTTGCTGAAAAAGGTACCATCCTAAATTATTCGGGCTGCATTCCCATGCACAATGTTGAGTAAGTATGCATAGGAACAGTTTTTACAACATAACTAGCAAAATCTTTCTTGCATCCTCTTTCCTCTATCTTTATGCTGGCGTACATAGTAAACTAGCCTATTGACCATATGGCATCAAACGTTTGATGACCCAACAAAGGCATATCCCATATATCATATGACACTTCTTGTAGCAGTTCTGCCATCTAGTGCCAACAGCATCACCAAGATTTGGCATGCACGTCACATTAAACCATAGTTAAAAATGAATTATCACTTAAATGCTTCTCTTCTCCGCTGTTCCTGCTGTTGCACTGCAGATGAAACAAGTCGGAGTCTAGTTCCCCATGTTCCCTGAAAGCTGAGCTCATGGTTTGTTTCTCTCTACACAAACTACAAACTGTAGCCTAGGTCTGTCCTGGGTTTTTGCTCATGGTTTGTTGGGAGAAAAAACAAGCCATGGGTCAAGGTTTGGATATAATGACAACTAGACCACGGCTTGTTTTCTGGCACCAGGAGCATGGGAATAACTTTTACGAAGCGAACAGCGTCTCCCACACTGTCAACCTTTAATAGCACCCAAGATCTACCAGCTGAGCAGGGATTTTTTTTATTTAAATCAGATTTTTTTTTTTAATTTAAATCGGATTTTTTTTTATTTAAATCGGATTTTTTAAAATAAAATGCTTTTTGGGGAAAATATATTACCATCCAAAGGTTATTCAATCATGAAATAAAGATTAGTTTTTTAATTATGTAGAATAAGGCTGTATATGTTTAATTTTTTGGTAAATAAATTCCATTAATCCATTCACAATGTCCTTTATGCTCTTCCAGAGGTTTTTGTAAAATTATTGGGCAGTTTCTCTGCCTACAAGATGCTTGGTTTACTTTTGCAGTTCTCAAAACTGAATTTGACTCAGCAGAGATCACATGCCTCTTCTTCACAGCAAAAATGTTATAACATGAACAGAGTTGAGAAAAAGACCTTAATCCTATAGTTCTACAAACCTTTATGAATGCAGAATCAACCCCTTCAGTGTTAAGTTTCAAGAAGTTCAGTGAATAGAATAGAAACTATATTTTTCTGATTGTTTGGAGTGGAATGGATCTAATAAATCTATTTAAATTGTTATTATTAAGGTAATGATTATTTTTCTCCTTCCTAAGTACAACAGAAAAGTTGTCCAAATATGAATGATTAACCTATTAAACTGGGGATAAAAAAACTAATATGAAAAGTTGTTATTCTAAAAATCATCTACTTGCATATTAAAGTTATACCAGCAAGAATTAGTCTTTATGTAGAAAACCGTGATTTAAATCAAGCCTTACTGACTAGTGATTTAAATCGTGATTTAAATCAAATCCACCCTGCAGCTGAGGAAGGTCTGCTTATGCTGCTCTTGCACACCTAAGTATTTTTGCACAGAGTGATTCACTACCACAAGTGTGGGGAATCTTTGGCCTTCCAGATGTTGCTGAACTTCAACTCCCATCATCCCTTGCCATGGACCATGCTTGCAGGGGCTGATGGGAGCTCAGCAAATCTGGAGGTCCAACACCTGGTACAAATCACCACTAGCATGAGGGTAATCACCACCTTGACGCCTTCTTAAATCCACACCCCACCTTTCTGCCTAACACATATACCAAAAGCGAGGCCATTTTATAATTTAAAACGCAACTTTAAATACACCTCTCCTGAAACTGTGGATTCACATCAAGTTCACAAAGCAGCTTCTGTCCACAGAGTATTGAGATGTAATTAGTCTGGCGAGATGATTTAAGTTGGTATTAATCATACAACTGGAATAAAACCAGTATTAATTCAGCATACAGGGCGCTCAAATCAGGTCAAATACCCAGAGGGGAGAGAAAGTGGAAATATTAACCCTACAGATGTCATAACAATCTGCCACTTAATTAACAAGGAACTAATTATTAACATCTTCACTCAGGCTCTCTCCATTGCACCCTGGAAGTCTCTGAAAAGAAAAGCAGTTCTGTAACAGAAAAAAAGAAAGAAAAATCTCTCTCAGTGCACCATCTATCTGGCAAAAATAAATAAATCAAGTTTGAAGAGGCTTTGCTTGCTGGACATGAGAAAATTCATTCCTAACGACAACATGTGCATCTCCTCTACACATAAAGAGTCCTCTGTGGACCAGTTCTCAAGCACTACCATCAAAGCTATTTACATGGCCCATTGGCCATGCTTGTTAACATCTGAATAGAGCCAGTCATCCTGTGGTGTCATTCAAAATAAGTTCAGCCATTTTGAGTAGCTGTTGGATTTGTTGCATTTTGAGTAGCTGTTGTCCGATTCTGCAGTTGCCTCCCCTTACCGTCACCACCGCCAACACTGTGGCTTTAACTACGACCCACTTAAGACGAAGGTCAATCTCTTATTCTTCATGTCGCAGATCGACCTATAATGCCACCCACTGAAGGCTTATTAAAAAATTTAAACCACCTTAGGTACAATGTTCTGAGATACAGTAGTAGCTCCTGCTTACATTCCAGGGCTCCTTCTCCCTTGACGTTTCACATTCAGGTACATATATCCCAAACTACAAATACAAAGACCTCCTCTTGAATCCTTCCAGTAGCACCTTAGAGACCTACTAAGTTTGTTATTGGTATGAGCTTTCGTGTGCATGCACACTTCTTCAGATACACTGAAACAGAAGTCACCAGACCCTTATATATAGTGAGAGGGTGGGGAGGGGTATGACTCAGAAGGGTGGTGGGAATGGGTGATTGGCTGACCGGTGTGGAAAACCCCTTGAATCAGCTGTGAATCATGTGCAAACACTTAAATCACTGCTTTAATCTGGAGGGGTGGGGTGGAAATGTTGCTTTGAAATGAACCCCAGGCAAGGCAGCAATCAGGAAAGTGATGCTCTGGTCTGCTGCTTGTGCAAGGATAAAAGATAAGCGCATAAGTCCTACTCCTGTATCCCCCTCAAAGTGGAAAAATGACACAAGAAACAGTCCTCAACCAAACCCTCTAGTTTGGAGCTCTCCCCCCACTCTGTTCTTTAAAAAAACCAAAAACTTTAGTATTATGACTCGTAAATGTTGTATCATCTGTGGAATTATTTTGATGGTTACTAACTTCTTACCTAAATGCCTGTCAGGAGCAGGTCAGCCATAAAGCTCAAACTGATTAGAGCATGGCGTTGATAACGCCGAGGTTGCAGGTTCGATCCCCATATGGTACAGCTGCATGTTCCTGCATTTGCAGGGGGCTGGGCTAGATGATCCTCAGGGTCCCTTCCAACTGTACATTTCTATGATTCTATCAGGCCTACCTGGTGAGCACAGCAACTCGACTCAGTAGATCTGGCCCCTAGGAGGAAGCAAATCCATCTAGCAGCCCTACTGGGAAAGGGAGAGAAACACCAGCTGTGGCACGTTGACACTGCTTTTTCTGTGCATGGCTGTTGCTACTGTAGATAAAGGGCTGGAGTTTCTTGCTGTAGATGCTTGTGGACAGCAGTTCATGGTGCTGGGGGGGGGGGGAGATTGGATGGATTAGAGGGGAAGGGGGAAATGTTAAGTTACTCAAATGCCACTGAGGTCTAATGGGGTCTTCTTTGTGTGAGAGACAGAAGAGGGAGGAAGAGGGCTACTGCAAGTGAAAAACAGGGTGGGAACTGTTGCGAAGACCACTGGTTATTTAATCTATTTGAATGTCTTGGAATTGTAGAATTAGAAGGCACAACATCATCTGGTCCAACGCCCTGCAATGCAGGAATATTTTGTCCAACATGGGACTCACAAACCTGAGATTAAGAGTCTCGTGCTCTACCAACTACCTATCCCAGCTGTCTTGTTTGTTTTTACCTAGGTATTTGGTTAAATTGGAAATACAATTTTTTATTACTGCAGTTTCGCTTGCTTACCTTACGACTGAATTTTTGAGCTGTTGCTTATAGGGCTTGCTAATACGATTTTTGCAATTTCTGTATTCTTTTTTTCTGCTTATTTGTATTACTTTGTTCTCCGCTGTGAGATTAAAAACATTCAGTGAAGAACAGGATATAAACACTGTTAAGTAATAATGCTTATTATTTTAAATAGGCCTATTTATAATACTTAAATAAGTATTATTATTTAAATAAGTAAATATTTACTTATTTAAATAATACTTTAATAGTATTATTTATTACTGCAAATAAGCATTTATTTACAGTAAATATTTATTTACTGTAAATAAATGCTTTGCAGTATTTCTGTACAGTAAATAAAGTATTTCTTTTTTGTCAACGTGTGCTGGTGGTAACTTATAGGCTGTAGCATGGGCAGTAAATCAAAATGACAACCATCAGAAAGCTACCTCCTCTCCATCAAGAGCAATTTTCCAAGGTTAAAATTTAAGAAAAATATCTCATAGGGCAAAACAAATTCAGACAAAGCATGCAAGAGAGGGCAGGAGTGAAGGTAAAGCACAGAGGAGTGAGGAGGCAATGTGCATTCCAGCAGACTATTTAAGGGGAAAGGGGCACCTGGAAATTGAGCAGAGCTTGCCCTGCAGCAAAGCAGCCAACACTTAAGTTAGTCTGCCTATACACACGGTAGCCCAAAGAGTAAAGGTAAAGGGAACCTTGACCGTTAGGTCCAGTCGCAGACGACTCTGGGGTTGTGGCGCTCATCTCACTTTACTGGCCGAGGGAGCCGGGCATACAGCTTCCGGGTCATGTGGCCAGCATGACAAAGCCGCTTCTGGCGAACCAGAGCAGCACATGGAAATGCAGTTTACCTTCCCGCCAGAGCGGTACCTATTTATCTACTTGCACTTTGACGTGCTTTCGAACTGCTAGGTTGGCAGGAGCTGGGACTGAACAACGGGAGCTCACCCCGTCGCAGGGATTCAAACCGCTGACCTTCTGATGGGCAAGCCCTGGGCTCTGTGGTTTAGACCACAGCACCACCCGTGTCCCTGGAGTATGTTGAATCAAAATATCCCTTGTTCCCCCAGGTGAGAGCTGCGAGGCAAGGGTTAAGATCCACCTCTGATAGAGGGCTTTGGGTTTCTCTCTCTCTCTCTCTCTCTCTCTTTTCTTCTCTTTCTCTTTTTTGTTGTTTTTTATTCTTATTTAGATTAGTGTTTTTTTTAAAGGATTGTATGCTGAAAAGTTTCAATTTATTTATTCTTTTAAAAAAGGAAATCCTTTGTTCACTACAATGGGGTGATACCGGCCTACTGGGCAGGGTTGTTGTAAGGAACTCCTTTTGAACACTTGAAAGCACAGCACACACTCGGTTATCATTACGCTTACTTATTATTCTGCAGCAGAACTGCAAATGCACTTGAAACTAAAGTGCGCTCAGGAGGGCTGTTATCCCAGGACATCTGATTCCTCTCTTGCAGCATATGACTGGATATTCAGTTGTCCCTCCAAAGCCAGTTCCATCTGGCTGTGGTTTTCTCGGACAACATAATTAGTAAGGATACTGCAGCTGGTTACAAATGCAGCTGTCAGGAAGAAGGATCTGGTCGCATTACCCTGTGCCAAACTTTGCAGAGCCAGCACTGTCCAGGCTGACTTTGAGACCAAGCGTGCCAGAACAGAAGTTTAGGCTTTTACTAAGCAATATTTTAACAGCGTTAACTGTGTTATAACATTAGTGGTATTTGGTAGGGAAGCTACTAATATGATAAGACTGTTTTAGCAGCTGGCCATACACAGGGGGTTTTGTGAGCAGGAAGTTGGGGGAACCAAGTTCCCTTGGCTTTTAAAAAATTATTATTTTTGTCGGGGGGGGGGCAGGGCTGGAACAGATATGTACCCAATGCCTGAGCCAAAATCCACCTATAATCTGTAACAGGGTGGATAAAAATCAATGATTTTAAAAAAAAAAATAAATAAATATCGGGTTATTATTTTTTATTTAAATCAGATTTTTTTTAATTTAAATTGGATTTTTAAAAATAAAATGTTTTTTGGGGAAAATATATTACCATCCAAAGGTTATTGAATCATGAAATAAAGATTAGTTTTTTAATTATGTAGAATAAGGCTGTATATGTTTAAATTTTTTGGTAAATAAATTCCATTAATCCATTCACAATGTCCTTTATGCTCTTCCATAGGTTTTTGTAAAATTATTGGGCAGTTTCTCTGCCTACAAGATGCTTGGTTTACTTTTGCAGTTCTCAAAACTGAATTTGACTCAGCAGAGATCACATGCCTCTTCTTCACAGCAAAAATGTTATAACATGAACAGAGTTGAGAAAAAGACCTTAATCCTATTGTTCTACAAACCTATGAATACAGAATCAACCCCTTCAAGTGTTAAGTTTCAAGAAGTTCAGTGAATAGAATAGAAACTATATTTTTCTGATTGTTTGGAGTGGAATGGATCTAATAAATCTATTTAAATTGCTATTATTAAGGTAATGATTATTTTTCTCCTTCCTAAGTACAACAGAAAAGTTGTCCAAATATGAATGATTAACCTATTAAACTGGGGATAAAAACTAATATGAAAAGTTGTTATTCTAAAAATCTTCATCTACTTGCATATTCAAGTTATACCAGCAAGAATTAGTCTTTATGTAGAAAACTGTGATTTAAATCAAGCCTTACTGACTAGTGATTTAAATCGTGATTTAAATCAGTTTGATTTAAATCAAATCCACCCTGTTTAAAAAATTATTATTTTTGTCAGGGGGGCAGGGCTGGAACAGATATGTAACCAATGCCTGAGCCAAAATCCACCTATAATCTGTAATTAATAAAGTTGTGGCCATTTCTAATCCAGATTATTGTCTGCTTGGTTTTATTAATCATATCTTACATTTATCCACCGCCCGAGAGGGTGGCGGCACTGTGACTGGGCCCACAACAAACAAACTTTGTGGTGAGTTCCCCTACCGTTTTTTCCCCCCACAGAAAAAACCACTGGTCATATGGATGGCTTTATTCACACAATTGCACCAAGTAAAGCATGTGGTCCTCACTAGGGCCACACTCACAACTATCATTTAGAGCTCAATGATGCTACTTTAAACAGCCCTGGCTTCCCCCAGAGAATTCTGGGAGCTGTAGTTTGTTAAGGATGCTGAGAGCTGTTCGGAGAACCCTATTCCCCTCAGAGAGTTGCAATTCCCAGAGTTCTCTGGGAAGAGGGATTAATCGTTAAACTATTCTGGGAATTGTAGCAAAACTCAGACAAATGTGCACCCAACCGAGCAATTCCACTCTGGTTTTCCACCATGTAGTCTGGCAACTTTATTTTCGGGCTCGGGTAGGGTTTTAGGTTCAGAAGATTTAGCACCTGACATCTACAAGAGAAGGGAAAGGGTTGCGACTTGATGGCAGAGTATCTGTTTTGCAAGCAAAGATGCCTCAGGTTCAGTCCCCATCATCTCCACATAGGCAGTGTTCTAAATCCCCCAGGTGCCAGGCGCACTTTGCAACTGGCGCGGGTTCAATTGGGACCATGTGGAGATCTCTGGATGCCAGATTGGTGACTGACATCTCCATCTGGCTGGCCCCTCCAGCTTTCTTTTGCAGGTAAGCAGAAGAGCTTATTTATTGCATTTATATCCCAAAGAGTACAGGATTCACCCTGCTCCTAAATTAATCCCTACAGCAACCCTATGAGGTGGGTTACGAGGCTGTGACTGGCCCAAGGTCACCCAGTGAGCTTCATGTCCGAGTGGGGATTTGAACCCTGATCTCGCAGATCCTAGTCTGACACTCTAAACCACTATACCACACTGGTTTCCTACAGTACTTCTGCTATGGGGCAGTTATATAACTTAAGTAGATTTTATATATATATATACACACACACACATATATATATATAAATTATTATTATTATTATTATTATTATTATTATTATTTATACCCCGCCCATCTGACTGGGTCTCCCCGGCCACTCTGGGAGGCCTCCAACAAATATTAAAATACAATACAAAGTCACAAATTAAAAACTTCCCTAAACAGGGCTGCCTTCAGGTATTTTCTAAATGACAGGTAGTTGTTTATCTCCTTGACCTGTGATGGGAGGGCGTTCCACAGGGCGGGCGCCACTACCGAGAAGGCCCTCTGCCTGGTTCCCTGTAGCTTTGCTTCTTGCAATGAGGGAACCGCCAGAAGGCCCTCTGTGCTGGATCTCAGTGTCCGGGCTGAATGTGTGTGTGTGTGTGTGTGTGTGTGTGTATGGAAAGCAAATTGTGACTTAGAGGAGGATCTGAAATATTTTCCCTGGCTCTCAAATTTGTTTTATTCTGGATTGTTTGATGTTTTAATTTGTTGTAAACCACTTTGAGATTATTATTTTTTAATATAAAGTGATATTGAAATGAAATGGGGAAAAAAAATTCCACTGCCAAAAAAAGGCATCTAAGCATTCCATTGTGGCAACCATAACCTAGGTTTAAGGAACCATTTTGCAATTAGCTAATATATCTAATATTATAATTATAATATTATAATTATAATATTATAATTATAATATTATAATTAGCTAATATATAAATGGTGTTTCCGTGCACAGTTCTGGTTCGCCAGAAGTGGCTTAGTCATGCTGGCCACATGATCCGGAAGCTGTATGCTGGCTCCCTCAGCCAATAAAGCGAGATGAGCACCACAACCCCAGAGTCGTCCGCGACTGGACTTAATGGTCAGGGGTCCCTTTACCTTTTAATATATCTGAGTTTCTAACGTTACACGGATGGGGGGAGACCAGTGACTGAAAGCCTGCCAATCCACTGCTAGTCCGTCACCCTTCACCTGAGGAGCTTATAGCCAGGGCTGCTGCAACAAACAGCTGTGGAAGTCTTTGGGAGGCAGAGGCGCAAGAGGGCATCAGATGAGGGAGGGAAGGAAAGAGGGACAGAGGCCAGTGTTGCCCGTGGCACCACTGACCATCATTCAAGGCACCCCAGGGCGCCACGGCACACTGGTTGAAAACCACTGGCCTAGGGGAACACCGTGGGCCTCAACTGTATGCAAGGCTAAAGTAATAAAACTGCAAACTTAAGTGTTTGCAAAACTAGATTATTATTGTAAGACCTTAACAGAGTGATCCAACACCAAAACACTGGCAATATCAGCCATCACAATGTACATAGCACAAAATGAACGAACTAATGAACTAGCGTTCTGCCGTTCAAGTCATGCCTGCAGATAGTGGCAACATTCATATTTCTCAAATGGTTTAATACCCAAGCTGCATGACTAGGAACAAGCTACAAAAACCTGTGGGCTAGCATACTCTTCTTGTGTCTTCCCACACTGTCAACAGAAGTTCGGAAGCTTTTGCTTCCACTGTTAAGCCTTTATTTCATTTATTAAATGTTGATTCTGCCTTTCCTCCCCGATCACAGCTTGCCATGTTATCTGGACACAGAATGGCCATTAACATAAAACTAACCGTAGTTTAAAAAGACAACATGGTCTGAAGCAGACGTGTTTGCAACAAACCATAATTAAAAGTAATATCCGGACAGCACAACAAACCTCAAATTATCATTCCCTTATGTGTTCACGTTATTACCACAAGTTCTGAAGGCAATTTACATTAATACAGCAGAAATATACAGAATACATACAACACAATTCCAACAGACTAAAAGTAGTTGTACTGAAAACAGTCGCACAACACAACAGTATAAACCACCATTCATTCAAACGAACCAACAAACCCCACAAAGTGGAGGAAAGAGCTTCCAAAATCCTGCCCCCATGTGGAAGGAAGTATGAGTTGCATACTGCTCCTACATAACATATTAAACCATGGTATAGTGTGACAGGCAAACATGGCTGCTGTTGTGAACTCCTGCTTTTGTATTCTCAAAGGAAGTTTCGTCCTTACATAAGGCAAAGAGGCACAGACCTCCTCAACTTTTTCTTCATGGGATCATTAGCAGACAGGAGCTATCTCTTCCCAGGATGCCTCTGTCAGTTGCAAAGCAACAACTATATCCTCCTCTACAGAGTGGAGAATTCCAGAAAATCTTCATACATTTTTCATCAATGAACATAATCCTCCTTTGGCAGAGAAAACTAAGAGATCCATTCTTATCAAAAACAGCCACATGTAAACAGAAGTAAGAAAAAACCCTCAAATAGCTCTCATAGGAGCCCTTTGTTCTTGAGCGTGCAGCAGTCTCACAAACTTGGGGGAACGACTCCATACAAGGACAGCAGCTTTTAAAATAATCTGTAAAACCACGTTGACATTTGTTAGAGTAGTATGCTTTGTTCATGTAAATATGCTGACATAATCAGGAAGCTGAACTGAACTGCACCCTCAGAAAAAAATGGTATGTGCACAGGTATTTGCTTAATTTTACCTGCATGAGTAAAGCGACTCACAATGAACTCTCGCCTGTGTACAAACAGATGTTGCTTGAAAGGGTGAGACCTCAATGCCAGTTGTCAAGCCTGAATCTCAGGGTATATACAGCAATTCAGATATACTGGCCAAGAAGCAACAGCTTGAATGCAGGAGCTAATAGACTCTTCCCGCCCCCTTAAAGTCACTCCTCAGTGTTTAAGCAAAGCCTAAAAATAGAAAAAATGTTGTTACCTCCTATTTAAGCTGCAAGTAACCTGCTGGTCTGCTAACTGTATTAACAGCTCCCTGGGAGGCTTCGCTTTAATCCACAAGCGAAATCACCAACTCCTCAGGTAACTATAGTGAACTACAGGGCAAAGAGCTGCTACTAAAGTGGGAAACTATGGCAATAGGTAAACTGGGCAAAACTCATCTAGCTGAAACTTTATGAACCCCTTTGCTCAACCCTGCAAGTTTGATGCAATGACAACAGTGTGCCAGGAGCAGCTTTGCTTAGTCCAGGGAATAAGGAAGGTTTCCACTGAGGATGAAAGAAGGAAAAGCCTTTGCTATCTTACTTTCCCGTGGTTTCTAAAGGGAAAGCAGAACCTCCCAACCAGATTCCCAAGGGTCTTGAATGCTGCCTGGCAGCCCTTTTGCCACCACAGTTCTTGTACACTAAACTAAGCCAGCAGACCTTCATACAAAGAAAACCTGTGTTTTGTATCTATTAAATAAGACTACTGGGGTCCCAATTTTAAGACGATGGTTATAATACAAAACCTATTGAGCTGTTTATGGAATCTTCCAAAAAGTACTCAAGAGTGTATGGGATGGTGGGCTCAGTGAGCCATCCTCCTCCTCTGGTTTCTCTTTGCTCAGCATCCTGTTCACACAGTGGTCAACCAAATGCCCATGGGAAGCATTAAAAAGGACCTGAACACAATCGGATTCTGCTCCCTTGCAATTCCCAGAAACTGGTATTTAGAGGCATGTACCTCCTTTGACAGTGGAGATGGAACATAGTCACCCTGGCTAATAGTCGTCAGTCTTAACCTCCATGATTTTATCTAATCAAAGCCTCCAAGTTGGGTAGCCCTCACTGCCTCCTTTTGGAGTGAGCTATATACCGTAGTTCAATTATAAGCTGCTTGAAGTAGTTTCTTTTATCAGCCCTAAATCTTTGAACACTTCACTTTGCCAGATGTCCACAAATTCTAGTGTTATGGGGGGGGGGGACTTTCCTCTATCTTTCCTTTCTCCATGGCAGACATAGTTTCCTTTCTCCATGGCAGACATAGTTTTATAATCTTCTATCATGTCATCTCTTACCTTTTCTCTAAGCTAAAACTGTTAGAAAGTATTGTTAAAGATACAGTAGCTAAGCATATAGAAGAACAAGCCTTGCTGAAGCAAAAGCCAACATGGCTTCTGCAAGGGCAAGTCTTGTCTCCCAACCCATGGGACTTCTTTGAGAGTGTCAACAAGTGTATATAGAGGAGATCCAGCTGAGATTGTGTACTCAAGACATTCAAAAAGCCTTCAATGAGGTACCTCATAAAAGTAAGCTTACTAGTCCTGGAATGAGAGGGGAGGCTCTCTTGTGCATCGGGAATTGGTTAAGTAGCAGGAAACAAAGAGTAGGAAGAAGTGGACAATTGATCATCTTATTCTCCATGAGTTTATCTAATATTGTTAAAAGAACGTAAGGCAACGTCCTCTTCTACTGTCCTTGATATGCACCAGTAAGGTATTCAAACCCATTAACAGCAATGGGATATTTGAAGCCAATTGTCAGAATGAGGATTTCCCCAACGAAAACTAAAGACCTAGAATAAATTATGTCTAACTGCTGCAGTGGGTACACACTGCATGCTCTTCTTGTAAGTAAATAGTATTTAAGAACCAATTCAGAGATTACATCATGGGTAGACAAACTAAGGCCTGGGGGCCGAATCCAGCCCAACTGCCTTCTAAATCTGGCCTGCAGACGGGCCTGGAATGCATCTCTGGGTTATTTGTGGGGCCTGCCTGGTGTTTTTACATGAGTAGAATGTGTGCTTTGATTTAAAACGCAACCTTGGGTTATTTGTGGGCATAGGAATTCGTTCATTTTTTTTTTCCAAAATATAGTCCAGCCCCCAACAAGGTCTGAGGGACAGTGGACCAGCCCCCTGCTGAAAAAGTTTGCTGACCTCTGGATTACATTATCTTGACCTGAAAATGAATGCAATGCAAATTATACAAAAGGAAACAGAAAGCCAGCTGATAAGTGTCATCTGGATTAGACCAGAGAAAGTTAAAATCCATTCCTCTGGCACTTTTAGCTGTCAAATATGCTTCCATCAGGAATCACAGTTGTTACACTAGTCCAATCATGCTTTTAAAACAATCTTGCAGGTAAGCCACATTTAATCAGGGCAAGCATTTTACAAGACTCACTGCACAACTACCTTGCAACTACAATAATAAAACTGGCTTTTTGTGGCCTGTCACTGCTTTTACATATCTGAAAAGTTAATTCAAAAGGAGCATTGCTCTGGATTAAATTAAGATCCATCTGGAACATCCTTCCAAAAATGCAACTCAGAGAGACATGTATTATTACAATGCCATAAGCACTGAACATCCACAGCTTCAAACTAAGCCAAAATCAGGAATCTTACATGTTCATGTTTGCAATGAATGAACCGACTTATTGCACCGGTTAGGGTTTTCAGACCTAGTGCCTATCATAACATCAGCATAATATAATGTATTTTAAAATATTTATTAAAAATATGGTGATTATGAAACCCTGAGCAAAGATGCAGCTTTGATTTAAGTTACATTTATTCTCACAAGTTCAAGACTGCACTATTTCTGTTTGTTCTTTGAAAGGTGAATATGCTTAGCTCATATCCAAAGCTGATTTTCACATGCCTAGTTTAGGCCTTCATCTTCCTCATTTTGTAAGCAATACATAATACAAAGAAGCTACAAGTCATCGTATGGAATTAAAGGACCAAGATTAAAAAAATAGTTGCTTTTAAAAGCTTGATTATATTAAGCAACACTCGAAGTGATCATTTGGTTTAAATGAAGTCTGGATTCAATATAAGGACCCAAAATATTAATAATCTACCCTGGCTCTCTTAAAAGTTAATTCAGAACCCTCTATCAATCAGTTAAAGCCCGATTCTCTTGGTAACCCAACTTTGTTATTGTTTTTGTTTGTTTGTTATTGTGTTTGTTATTGTGCAAACTATGAATCTTTAGGCTGTTCTCCAAACAGTATGGTCATTTGATGTCTCCATTCCACTACCAGATCTTATACCTGGAAAGCATGGGGCACTTAAAGTACAGTCCTATCCATGCGCTCAATGGTGGTCACTTCCTAGTAAGCAAATCTTGCTTAGAATTAAGATGGCAGCACAAAACAGAAATCCTTCATTTCACAACTCCCTAGTCTATGAATGTAAGTTTTATACCACAAAAAGTGTGTGGGCTATGTGGCAAGAGAGCATGTGCCTAAACTGAACAAAGCCAGATTTTTTGTTACAAACTGGTATGTTTTAACTGTTGTGGCAGCCAATGATTGTGCATGCTTGTTCACTGGATTTTGATTTTCTAAAGTTTCCTAATTAATTCAGATTTTGTTTTCTTGGAGAAAGAAGTCCCCTTGATTTAAATAAAGACAGTCTGCAATTCATTTAAAAGTCAGTGGGATTTCATCCTGCTTAGCTTACTTAATAAAATCTTTATTAAGCATTTTGGAAAGGAGGACAAGTGATAAATTACAGCTTCACTTACAAAGCACATGGGACTAGGGAACAACTACCATGGAATTCAATAGAACTACCAAATAAACACACTTAGGCTACCACTCTAAGAAAGTGATTCACTGATTTCTTGCAGAGGCTTGTTTAACTCCTACCATGATGCAGCAGTCTTACAAGAGACACGCTCAGTTCCTATTGGAGAACATGGCCAGACATGGCTGGCTCTTACATTTCACAAATTTACAGAATTGTAGAGTTTCAAGGGACCATGAGGATCATTTAGTTCAACCCCCTGCAATGCAGGAATCTTTTTGCCCAATGTGGGGCTCGAACCCGCAACCCTGAGATTAAGAGTCTCATGTCTACCAATTTAGCTATTTCCAAAAGCAGAGTTTCCATTTGCAACATAAGATGTGTCAACACAAGGTCTCTAAGGCTAACCGGTCAGAAACCAAGGCAGACATGGCTTATTGCACACCATCACCCAGAAAAATAATAATTCTCTTTTTAATTTCCTTTTTAAAATAAATCCCTCTCCGAGGAAAAGTTGAGCAGAAGCCACATAATGAACATCCACTGGCCCCAATAAAGATATTATCTTACTGTCCCTGCAATGTTCTCTGCCAATGAACTGATCTTTAAAAAAACAAACCACTTAAAACTGGTGCAATAAATGTTGGAACATATAGTTAACAGAAAAGCACGGTCGTATATCTCTACTCAGAAGTAAGCCTGTTGAGTCCAATGCGACTCTGATAAGTGCCCCCAAAATCTTGATGAAGAACGTTAAGTGGGCAAACAGTTTTACAAGGTGCTTTTGCTGGTACAGTATTCTTCCCCCTGGACAATGAAGATGCTAGCAATCCACAAGTGGAGCTGCTGCAGAATACCATCCTGCTCGAGAAGCAGAAAAGAGGAGAGCTTAGGCACCTTGCTTGCACAGCATCCTTCAGCTACTTCAGTGCCATGGCTGTGAGAAGGCCAAAAAAAGCAGTAGGATGACAGGCAGCAGGACAAAAAGACTAAAAAATCCAAAGGACAAAAGGATACGGTTTCTCTTTTTAAGCAGACCACATGCAATACAGACGCACATCTTGGCAAGTGCGAGAGGGGTGCCAAAACTTCCCAAAGGAGAGTCTGCTCTCTTCTTTTCTTTAAATGTCCGTTTCAGCAGTTCTGAGGCAATCAATATTAAAAACAACTGCAAGAGATACTACCCCACTGGAGTTACCACTGCTGGATGCGGCCTAGCTCACAAAGCAATGACACTCCTGGATTTGGAGTTTTGTTGCATTTGCAGGCTTCAGCCGTGTTATCTCTCTCTGTAAAACAAGACTGATGCCCAGCAAATAGCATCCAAGTCACCCCTCAGGCTTATTTAATTTAACTTCCTGGGGAACGTGAAAGAAACAAGAAACAGACCCAACCTACATTGTGCTAACATCGCTGCAACACAGAACGAGATTATTAAACTGGGGGGGGGGGGGGAGAGAAAGATGGGCACATTAAAAACTTAGGTAATAGTGATGCCATTCCAAAAGAAACCTACTTAAAGAGTGAAGAATGTGTTTAAGGGGTGGGGCACGGATGGTGGCGAGGGGAGAGAAACGAGAGCCATAACTGGAGCCCTTTGCCAGGGAAATGTGCAGAAAGAAAACTATCATTTAAAACTGATAGACGTGGCGTTTCTGGATGCAAGAGTGACGCTGCTGCACCTGGAGAAAAGGAATTTGAGGGTGGGGGCGTGGGGATGGTGGACAAGAGAGATTGAGGAGGGCCGGGGTTGACTTACATCTCCCCACTTAACAGTAGAGAGAGAAAGTTGGGAGCCAGAAAGGCAAGAAGTGCCATGGCAACTTAAGGAGGCCAGCAGAAGCCGCAACGCTTAAGGAAAAACTCCGGGGAGGCGAGGTGGGGGGTGGGGTAGAGAAATCCAGAGAGCAAAGGAGGGGGGTTCTGTTTGGGTGCTGATGCCCCACCCCTCAATGCAGGCAGGCAGGCAGGCAGGGGAGCCGGGCTCCGTTCTCCTCCCCCGGATCACGGAACGTTGCAACAGAGGAAGCGAGATGAAAGCGGCGCTGTGCAAAAGAGCCGGTGCCTGAAGCAGGAGGAAGTCAAGTTTGCAGCATCGGGCACTGCAGTGCCGGGCGCATCCGCCGCAATGAGAGCCTCTGGGCTGAGGAAGCTCAAAAAAAAGCCGGTAGGCCCCAAAGCCGGCTGACGAGGCATCCCCTGCAAACCACCCGCCTCCCCCTTAGCCGCCGCCACCCGCCGCCGCCGCCGCTCCCTGCTACACGCGCCACTGACCGATCACCTCCTGCAGTTCGTAGGCGTCCCGGCAAATGGGCCAGCCGACGGCTGGAGGCGCGGGGGTCGGGGGCGGCGCAGCGGGCGCCGGCTGGGTCTGTTGCAACGGCGGCTGGGGCTGGGGCGGCGGCTGCTGCTGCGGCGGCGACGGCTGCGGCGACGGCTGTTGCTGCTCCTGCTCCTGCTGCTCCTGCTGCTGCTGGACGTGAATGGGCGAGTCGCTTTGCTCCGCCATGATGCTGCCGGAGCGCACAAGCGGCGGCGACCTCCTTCAAACTTCCCTGCCAGCAGCACCTTTAACCCTCATCCGCAGCTCGCTCATCCACTCCCTCCCTCTTTCCCATCCTTCCTGCCAGCCAGCCAGCCGCGCGGTGGGGGGAGGGAGCGCACCGAGGGGGCGGAGGCTGAGCTGCTGCTGCTGCTACACGCGTTAGAAGCAGGAGTAGCCCTACGCAGTCGAGGGCAGGAATTGATCCGCTTGGCACAAACCATAATATCGAGAGGAGGGATAGTTGCTAAAAAGAAAAAGAAAAAAAGGGGGGGGGGAGGAAGAACCAGCCCTCCCAGGAAGGAGGTTTGGCAAACGACACTCCTCCCTCCTCTCCGCCGAGAGGATGGGTGCGATAATAACGTTTGGGAGGCTTAAGGGGCCCGATCCTCTTCTTGTGCATGCTTACTCGGAAGCAAGTGCCAGTGAGTTCGGAGGGACTTCCTCTCAAGCAAGTGCACAGCCTCGTTGTAGGAATGAGCAGGTCTCTTCGGGCATCGCAGGCAGGGTTTTTTGTTTGTTTGTTTGTGTTTTATTATTATTATTATTATTACTTCCGAGTCAGCAGGCATTGCATTCTGCTGCTGCATAGGAAGGCGATGAATGAGAGGAGCGGTTTTATGCGGTTTGTGACTTGTCGGTTCCAAAAACTGGGGAGCCAACCAAGCATTTATTTTCCCTGCCATGCGGCCCCGATCTATTCCATTCAGATCGGTTACTATTTAATACACTTCAAACATCCTGCCGCACACAATGTGGGTAGCAGAGGAGCGGATAAAAACTTTCTTGTTATATATGGATAATCAAAGCAGGACGTTTTAAATCCAGAATGTTTGCAAGAAAGGGACTACAGGGTGACTGTTACCTCTTACGTTACTGGAGCACAAAAACTTCATCTTGCTTCCTGCTCACTGTGGTTTGGGGATTTAACTTGTGAAAGATGCCAGTACAGTACTTTATACAGTACAAGGTTACTTTATGGAGCAGAGGAGTCTTGTGTGAACCCTTTTAACATGCGTAACATAATGTATTATACACAAGAAATGTTGGGTTTTCCCACACGACACCCCCTAGTTAGCAGATTCCAGTGTTTGCACAGTTGAACAGCAATAAGATGGAAGGGAGATTTTGCATTTAGTATGTGATTGTGCATTTATTTTGCAAGATGTGCAGTGCCAACATTATGCAGAAATTTGAGATTGATATTACAGTCAACCATACTACAAGCCTCAGTACTCTTTATATGCTGAGTTTGAAACCTCACAAACTTGCACAGTATGTCACTGTTTTCATAAGATACAGTGAAACACCTTTTTTCTTAATGTCTGGGAATGTTATTAACAGCACTTGGAACATTTTTAAAAATCAAACGTACACTTCTGACAATGTACTTTTTCACATTAAATTTATTGGTGCTAACATTCAGAAACTTAATAGTTTGTGGCAGTTCCGTTTAAGATTCTTCATGTGACAGAGTAGGTGTATCTCATTTTCTTTTTGAGTGAATCATGCCTACTTGTAACTTTCAAGAAGTGATGATTCACATGACACTGTTCGTTTCCCCCTAAAAATCACCCAGACTAATAATTCCTTTTTTCCTGTAAATTACCTACCTATAGTCACCCATTTATTCCATCTTCTTTCCATTTAGCCCAGCCAGCTCTCATTTAAATTGATTTATTTGCAGGGTCTTGAATTACATCGCTGCCCTAAATATGCTATAATAAAGATTTTCAGGAAAATTATGGCACCTGAATTTAAAATTTCCCACTGCTCACACGCTGGAGGAGCAGTAGCCATGCTCACAGAAGATAATCTACCACAGTATTATTATTTCTTTTACGCAATATGAACCATACAGAAGCAGACACTGCAGCAGGTACAAGGGTCAACGCAGGAACATGTTGGCAAATCCAAGGCACAGACTTGGCAATGAGAAACAATAGAAAAAAGCGCTTCTTACCATATAGATGCAGATGTAGAGTCAGCCATCCCATAAAGGGATCGAACTTGCAACCTTAGCATTACCAGCATCATGCAGTCTAACCGACTGAGCTATCCATGTGTCTTCATGGTTGACTAACATCAACAAAATGCCATGTCTTTAGGATCAGAGGAGAAGCTTTCCCAATCAGAGGGTAAGTGCCGCAAGCGACCAAACCTCCACACTTCTGGTTTTAGATATTGCTGTGTGAGATTCCTGCATTGCAGGGGGTTGGACTAGATGACCCTTGGTGTACCTTCCAACTCTAAGATTCTATGACTCTGTGTGCAGTCGGAGGGAAGGCCCAGTGAATTCAGTAGACCTTACTCTCAGGTAAGCGTACAAAGGATTGCATGCCTCCCATGAAATTTCAAGGGTGCATCTTCTCAGGTCATTTTGCATCTCAAGTTCTGAACCCAGGAAAAAGTGTGCCTTGCAATCCTCCTACGCTGCAGGGCTGATGTAGTGGGCATGGGATTGGTACTTTAGGCTCATGCACACTTAAGGGTAGCCCCCACTGAACACAGTGGGTTTTAATTCTGAGTAAACATGCATAGGATTGCCCTGTGGATCTGGCAAAACCATTTATAGCCATTCAGAGTACTAAGGAAAATATTTGATATGCCAAATGCAAAATCAAATGCAAGTGCTTTACCCGTCCCCCCCCCCAAAAAAAAAAACAGCTTTAAGAGGAAATGGCATTTTATGTAGAAACAACTGCCTAGCTATTAGTGTGGCTGTAATCTAGTTCTGAATGAAGAAAGCAAACGTGGGATGTTGAGAATCAGTCAATTTCCTGTGAGGTAACAGGGAAGTCTTTCCATTTTACATCGGTGTGTTTATTTGCTTTTTCAGATCTGCACAGGGTAATGGGTTTTACACACATCAAGGCAATAGTCTTCCGTTTCAACACATTTTAGGTAGCTAGACATGTGGAACGAACAGCAAAGGAACTTCGGTTTCTCCTGTAGTTCTCTCAGCTTCTGACAGATAACGCATATGATTCAAGGCTGCTGCAGTGGTTGGAAAACTGCAGATTTAAAAGCCTGAAACAAACTAGATAAATTCTGTTTTTTATCCCCCCAGTTATATGAAGAGGTGACAACAGCTGTAGAAATGCAGCCATCGTTTTTGAACTCTTCACATTTCTGCAAGGGTTGCCCATTGTATACTTAAATTGAAGAAAACTTTTCTCTAGCTTTTCTCTACAACATAGAATTTCTAGTCTTATCGATACAGAGCATGGTCTTCTTACTTTAGTCATTTCGCAAAGCTACCGAAAGCTCAAAAGTGTGTGTTTTCCAAGGTACGGTCCCCTCTTTTGTAAATGGGGCTGTATGTCCTTTCTGAAGAAGTGTGCCTGCACACGAAAGCTCATACCAAGAACAAACTTAGTTGGTCTTTAAGGTGCTACTGGAAGGAATTTTTTTATTTTTATTTTGTTTCCACTATGGCAGACCAACACGGCTACCTACCTGCATGTCCTTTGGAACACTGTTTTAAAAAAATGTAATACATACCATATACTGTACGAACAACTGCTTTAATTTTGCTTGCTGCTGACAGATTTTGAAGGTTACATCAAAATAATATCGGACTCCACGGCAGCGCAGATGAGAACAAATGATAATAATAATAAAAACTTTTTTAAAAAAAATCATTTTTATTAAATTTTCCAGTTATAATAAACCAATCAAAATCACATCAAATATTCCAGATTATAAATATCGAATAATCCAAATAGTCTGCTGAATTATTAATTTTTGTAGGACTTCCCATGCTTCAAACTTTTTAGGAGTTTTGATCAACGTCAAATTTCCGTTGCCTTCCATAGTCCTTTCCGATGTTTTCCATACCCTTTCTGATGTTATCCTTCATTCTTTCTTTCACGCCACTGAGTTGTTTCAACAAGTGAGATAAAACAACTGAAAAATTCATTTCTGTGTGGATTTTATGTCCATAATCCTCCTCCATAGACTGCAGTTCCCCATGGCACACTGGTGTTTCTATCAAGTCCAAATCCAAAGGCCCTTACTGCAGCAGCCGCCAGTAACAATAAAAACTTGATTACGGTACTGATCAATTGGAGTCCCCGTACGTGCCATCAAAAGGTTAATGGAATAGATTTGTTGCTGTGCAGAGAAGGATTTGGAAGCAGATGCTGCTTGAAACATTGCTGTGTAGGTGTTATAAGAATTTTAAGGTCTTAAATATATAAAATAGATGTTCATAAATTTACTAACAGGTGGGTAGCCGTGTTGGTCTGCCATAGTCGAAACAAAATAGAACACGAAAGCTCATACCAAGAACAAACTCAGTTGGTCTCTAAGGTGCTACTGGAAAGAATTTTCTATTTTGTTTCGATAAATTTACTAAGCAAACACATACAAATATGTAAACCTCATGTCTGAAACCCATAGAAAAGTCCTGAAACCATTTTCTCTCTCCCAAAATGACCTCAAATATCTCTCTGCAAGGTCAAAGGAAATGGGGAATCTCCCCATTGTCTCTTTCACAAATCCTGTCTTAAGGACACATTTAAGATATGAATAGGGTGTGAGCCTGTGACCCGGATTCAGGAATTGAGTAGTTATCATAACAAGAGTGGCCAGGATGCCCAGGTAATCCAATCAGGTAACCTGGCAGACAGGAAGAAACAACACATCCAGATTCCCGCCCCTTCTCTGATGTATTAAGGGGGTGGTCTTGGGCCACACCCCTTCAGTGATGTCTGTATGATGTTTCTGGGGGGTGGTCTTTGACTCCAGGACGGGCAATTTAAAATTATATAAGAGCTTTTGCTCGTGGCTCGGTGTCCTCCCCCCCTCCTATGTGTGTGGAGGGGAGCCCCCTGTTGGAACAGCTTTAATAAAGATCAGGCTTACTAGCTGCTTTGCTTCTCAATATTCTCTGGTTGGTCTGTCTTATTTTCTCCTACCAATAGAGAACCTACAAAAGGACTCTACATGGGCTCTTGGGTACCCCATAAGGGGAAAGGAGCAGATTTTTCCTCGTAGGTAAGGATTTAGGGGGGGGGAGATGCCCTTAAGCAAGGCAAGATTCTTCACAGGCAAGAGAACCCTGTCTGAAAACAGTATATTATTATGGTATCTTAAAAGACTAAAGAAGTTATCGTGCCATCAACTGAGGTACTGAAAACGTTGGTGGAGGGTTGTTTTTTCTGCCTATGTGCTGCTGTTTCGGGGCATTGAAAACCTCCTTAGTTTGAATTGGGTAATACTCGCCCACATCCTGTGTGGCTTATGCTATGATAGCACTGGGGTTGCCTTCCTCCCCCCCCCCCCCCGCTTGCCAATGACTAGTTTGTGACTTTACCAACAGCGGTCACATCCACAATCATATGTTTAAAAGCACATGGTTTTGCCTAAGGCATCCTGGGAACTGTAGTCTGTTACAGGTGCTGGGAATTGTAGCTCTGTGAGGGGCAACTAACAGCCGCCAGGATTCTTTGGGTAAAACCATGTGCTTTAAATTAATGTTATTTCACAGAGGGGGAATTATCAGGTGACATGATTACTGGAGGTTGTTTTTTTCTGGGGTGGGGGTAATAGTTTTAAGAAACAGGAAACGGGAAAAAATGAGTGAGGGCATCAAAACAACTGACATGCTGCAAATGTGCTTCAGTAGCTGCCGTTCAGGAATATATATGCCTGATATGCAGCTATTAAAAGCGCAGAATCCTTGACAGAATGAAAGCTACCCTTTGCATTTCCGTTTCTCTTTCCAAGCATTCCAGCTGTTCACAAAAATGTGTATCTGTACAAGGCCCCTGGAGATGTTTCTAAGGTGTGTAGGTAGGTGTTTGTTTGGGACAGTCCAAAATTAAATTTGGAACCGATCCCAAGTGCACCCAAAAGGCATAGTTTGTTATTTATTAGCTTTACTGCATTTCCAGCTCATCTTTGTCTCCAAGAGGCTTGAGGTGGTATACATGGTTCTTTCCCCTCTTCATTTTTTTTTTTATATAAGAATTTATTGGTTTTACAACAAACAACAAACAAATACAACACCCACATTAACCCAACACCAACTGAAAATAAACAAATGCACAAACACCAATAATTCTTCTTCTTATGCTGTAAAAAAAAAAAAATTCTTGGTCGAATCTTAGTACAGACTTCCCCTGCCTTTTCGCCTTCGGTTCCAATCCCAATTATTACTTTAATAACATCTTATGCCATCATAATCTTAAAAAATCAAAAATCTAAAAGTTAAAATCTAAAGCTTCTTTCTAACAAATCTTGTTTCATAATAAACAATATTTTCCCATTCTTAACTTAACATAAATCAAATCATGTTATAGCTTCATGTTAATTCCACACAAGATTCTAGTTCTTATCCACTTATTTTCAACATAAATCGTAACAAGTATCTTCATTAACTATAACTGCTGTTAATGTCATAAATTTAAAATACCTCTTTTCTTTCTCTAAAACTTAAAGTCTTGACACACCAGTTTCAGGTTACCATAATACATCCCTTTTCCTTTATACCTTAATACTGTTCACCCTATCCCCCTTCTGTCCATTTTCTTTGGTCGTCCTGCTCCAGAGCTGCTCCTCGAAGTGTCCTTCTTCTTTGCATGTCCACAGATCCAGACTAAATCCACAGTAATCCTTGCATAGAACGTCAGGGTGCGCACCTTTTCTCCCAGCCTCTCCAGTTCATCATCACATTCTTCTTTTATTTCTAAACATAAACGTAAAGTTCTCACCTTCACTCCCAAGCTCTCACCTCGGGAGTTAGATATAACAATTTTCTCCGTCCTGGGTCTGCCACCCCCAAGGGACGATCCATTACTCCGGAGTCGCCATATCTTTTCATCCTGTTGTTCAATCAGTCCCATCAGTTCAGTGCCAAGGTTCTCCTCCAATACAGCCATTTCCTGTACAGTCTCCTCTGTGGGATATAACTTTTCTGACATATGACAGTTCAATATTTCCAATTTTCGGTTGAGCAGTTCCAGTCTCAGTAAAATAATCCTTTCTTCATGGGTCATTTCGCAGTTCGTAACCAAGTCAAAAACAAAGCCAAGCATGGCAGAAGCGGGCATAGGTGTCAAATTGCAGTTTCGGTTCTCAGACTTCTCCATCTTAATACCAGTAACTTTCCATTCAGTCAAAGTCCTTCACGGCCATTTTCCCTGAATCCAGGGCGCAAGAACCAAAAAATTTAAAAAGAGATACTGTCCACCAGTTTGTTCCCCGAAGGGAAATCCAAAAGTCTCACTTATCAAATTTTAAATACTTTGTAGCCATCGCTGTAACAGCAGTCTCTTAAGCTAGTTATTTTCTATCCCCCGAGGGGAAAGAGGCAGGCTCCCTTTCCAAGTGTCTCCCAGGTCGTCATCTAAGCGCAAAAACAAATCAAATCCAATACTCACGACACCGGGATTCTTTAGCTCGAACTTTGACAGGTAGAACATTAACGCTCATCGCGGGGGCAACCGCCGCTCCACGTCCCGGTTGGGGCATGTCCCCTAAAGCCCGGCTCCGTTTCCCCTTCACCCCCACTCCCCCTTTACAGGGGGAGCGAGGGAAGGGTACGGAGCCACGGTGGGCATAGCCGGGGAGCCCAGGGTGCGGGACGCTCTTCCCGCACCCCATCGGAGCCCCGCTTTGCGGTAGCGGGGCTCCAACCCCCGGGACGGACTGGGTCGCCTCGCAGCCGAGGCAACCCACGACCGCTCCGCAATGGCGTCGCCGCCGGAAGTCCTTTCCCCTCTTCATTTAATCCCCACAGCAGCCCTGTGAGGAAGGTTGGGCTGAGAGGCAGTGACTAGCCCGAGGTCATCCAATGAGCTTCACCACAGTGGGGCTTGAACCCTGGTCTCCCAGGTCCTATAACCAATACACACGCTGGCTCTATAGAACAGTATATGAGCATGATCTTCAGATTTCCTGGTTTGTCTCAGCTGCCAGGTGAGACATATGACAAAGGATAGGATGCATGGGACAAGGGCTTTTCCGTGGGAACTTCACTTGGCTTCCTGAATTTATATCTGTCTTTAGAGATACCACATCACACTACAATTACAATGTGCCTACGAGCTTGATTTTGACCCTCTTTGATCTGATTGTTCTTCCTGCTTCATTGTACTTTTTGGTGTTTATTTCTACTTGCAATGGAAGTTATACAGTGGTACCTCGATTTACGAATTTAATCAGTTCCGAATGCACATTCGTAGGTCGAAAAATTCGTAAGTCAAAAAAAGTGATTTCCCCATAGGAATGCATTGGAAACGAAAAATTCGTAAGTCGAGTAAACCGCATCTAAAATTCATAAGTCGAGTAAACCCCATCTAAAACCACCAACGGATGTCCTTCGGATGTCGAAAAATTCGTAGGCGTGTGGGCACTTTTTTCATTCGTAAGTCGAAAAATTCATATGTCGAGTAATTCGTAAGTTGAGGTACCACTGTATAGCTGCTTGGAAGGTATTGTATAGATAGAAAATCAATGTAAGCATGTTAATAAATATATATTTTCCAGTCTATTTACTTTTTTAAAAAATGTAATCAAACACTTCTTGCGCTTGTGAGTTAGGAAGGCTAGCCAATACAAATTAGTCAAAGGTGTTGGCAATGGTTAGTTAGATGTGCGATTCTACTAGATCTTGAGCCCTCATAATATACCGTCAACATATTTTCTTGTTATTGATTAATGTGTGATTATCTCCACTTCCACAACATTTCATCTTTTAATCTCGCCTTTCATAATAGTTTCATTGCTCCTGCTCCATGTATGTCAGGGGTATTGAATCTTTTCCTTCTAGAAGGCCATATTCCCTTCTGATAATTCTTTTGGAGGTCGAAAAGCAGTGGAGAGCAGCACCAAAATCAAAAGTGAGAGAAGCATTTAATACCCTTTTTACCTTTGTACAGTAGGCTAGTTTCCACACATACTAGCACAGAATGGTTTAAAAAGATAAGATGAATGACCTAGAGTATATTTGATCAAGCAACTGTCTTTTGGTGCTGTTCCTGCTGCTATGTATAATTCTAGAATTATGGACGGCTTTTTGGCTGCTTGGCGGGCAGGATTTATACTACCTTCAAATTCTCTTTCTTCTACTGCTTCCAATTCTACCATTGAGAAAGGAACCCTAGAAGAATGCTGTTTGCACTGACTGTTTACATATGAATCTCCTTTCACAGATTAATTGATTGAAAGAAGTGAAAATATTGCAGCAATTAAAGAATGGTATATGTTCAGCAATTAGAAAAGAGAAAGAGGAACATGGTTTGCATTCGACTCTTTCCTCTATACATTGTACATCATATGACAAACAGACTTTGCATTTGCATAGGAAGAAGTGAATTATATTGTGTAATTAGGGTTGGGGAGTCAGCACCACAAAGTAGGATATTAAATTGGAAGGCCATAAATAAGTGGTGTTTTTATAATGTATCTCCCACTAGTATAGATGGATTTGCCCCGTTGGGTTACATTAATGTTTTGATGTTATATATTTCCTCTCAACACAGCAGTTTGCTGGATCGGGATGCCCCACCAGAAAAAAAACTACCTAACTTACTTCACTGTGGGGAGTGCAACACACACATACCATTGTGTGGGCAGAGATGTCCCCTCATTGAAGTAACTAGGACAGTCCTCGTAGGTGCAGCAGCTGCAGTATGTACAATCAACCCAAGGTGCTTCTAGATTGTGTTGATGGTCTGGAGAAACGTGCACCTAAAGGCCTTTCCATATGTTACCCCTCAAAAAGCTTCTGTTTGTTCATCTAGGGTGGCAACCACAATAATGGATGGAGAACGCAACACATGTCTGAAAATACAAAGTAAATGTGTGCCTTGATATTAAGGGGGAGAAAAAGTAACTCACACCAAAGTCTAGCAAGCAAATCCCATTACACATAGTAAAGGTAAAGGGACCCCCGACCATTAGGTCCAGTTGCGGACAACTCTGGGGTTGCAGTGCTCATCTTGCTTTACGCCCAAGGGAGCCAGCGTACAGCTTCCAGGTCATGTGGCCAGCATGACTAAACCGCTTGTGGCGAACCAGAGCAGCACACGGAAACGCCGTTTACCTTCCCGCTGGAGCGGTACCTATTTATCTACTTGCACTTTGACGTGCTTTTGAACTGCTAGGTTGGCAGGAGCAGGGACCGAGCAACGGGAGCTCACCCCGTCGCGGGGATTCGAACCGCTGACCTTCTGATCGGCAAGCCCTAGGCTCCGTGGTTTAACCCACAGCGCCACCCGCATCCCTCTATTACACAAAGTAGGGCTTACTTATCAGTAGGCATACTTAGTCTCACACTGCACAGTGCAATTCTGCTCCAGTTGAAACCAACTTAAATCCCACTGATTTCAGTGCAGCAGCATCCTTAAGCCACAGCTCATTAATGTTTTTAAGCGATCTTAACAGAAGGTTGCATGGTGGCCTCTTCTCTTTTTTAAACTATTGTGTGCTACTGTTTTAAATATGTCTGATCAAATAGGGCATCCTCCTATTTTAGAGTATGAACAAGCCATCAACTCCTCAGATAAGTTTTTTTAAAAAACATATATATATGTGTGGAAATGCAGGTGTTAAGTCATTTCTGTCACGCTGTGAGGAAAAGAAGAGAGTGATGATTGGTGCGTTTTTTAAGGCTTGAGATAATATCATGATCAAGATCAATGTCTCATGCTAAGTAGTTTTGTCACTCATTCAGGTACAGCCCATGTGTATGAGCACATTTGCACACATGCGTCTCTGAGCATTCACATCGCTCAGAGCAGCTTACAATTAAAATAACGGGCTGTATATTTGGCCAGGGGGCACCTCATTAGTTTTAACAAGGCTACAGCATGAACAATTTCATAGTGTGGTATTGTGCAGCATTAGCATTCAGTTCTGGTTTTAAAAAAATAAAATAAAGCACACCTTTGCTGTATGCCCTCTACTTGTATTCAACTCAATGTACCATTCATCAGCAACAAGGCCTCAAGGACCGCCTCTCCCCATATAAACCGTCCCAGACTCTGTGTTCATCATCTGAGGCCCTTCTTTGTGTGCCTCCTTCCCGTGAGGTCCAGAGGGTGGCAATATGACAACAGGCCTTTTCTGCAGTGGCTCCCTCTTTGTGGAATGTTCTCCCCAGGGAGGTTCGTCTGGCACCTTTATTTTTAGGCACCAGGCACAAACTCTTTGACCAAGCCTTAGGCTGATTAATATCCTACAGCCTTTTAAATTTAAATGTTTTTGGGGGGTGGGGGTGGGGATTTTGTTGTTGCTTTTGTTTTAACTATTTATTTGTGCTTTTACCTTGCATTTTTATCTTATGAACCGCCCTGAGATCTTATGACAGAGGGTGGTATGTAAGTCTAATATATAGAATAAATAAATACTAAAATAATACTTCATGGGGAACAAGGCAACAACAGCTACTTGCCAAGATGACTGTGGTTTACCTCCACTGTCGGAGGCGCTGTGCTTCAGGATACCAGTTATGGGAAGTCACAGGAGAGGAGAGAGTTGTTGTGCTCGTGTCCTGCTTGCAGCTTTCTCAATGGCATCTTATTAGTTTCTGTGAGAACAGGTTGCTGGACTTGATGGCCCACTGAGCTCTTCATATGTTCTGAAGCTAAGTGTTTGAAAAAAAGCCACCTCGTAACCTTACTCAAAGAACAACTAAGCAACAGCAAAAGACTTTGGAGTTCTGATACAAGGTGTATAGTTGCTTGAAGCTCCAACCCACAGCCCTATATGCTTGCGGGGGTCATAATAATAATAATTTATTATTTATATGACATCCATCTGTGTTGCCCCAGCCACTCTGGGCAGCTTCCAGCAAATTATAAAACCACAGCAAAACATCACACATTAAAAACTTCCCCACACAGGGCTGCCTTCAGACGTCTTCTAAAAGTCAGATAGTTGTTTATTTCCTTGATATCTGATGGGAGGAACATTCCACAGGGAGGGCACCACTACCAAGAAGGCCCTCTGCCTGGTTCCCTGTAATCCCACTTCTTGCAATGAGGGAACCTCCAGAAGGCCCTTGCAACTGAACCTCAGTGTCCAGGCTAAACGATGGGGGGTGGAAATGTTCCTTCAGGTATACAGGGCTGAAGCCATTTAGGGCTTTAAAGGTGAATTGTTTTGGGAAACATCATCAAGGGAAGACACTCTGAACATAATCAGCGATTGTGGGCATGACTCATTGTTGTGGCAACAGTTTTCCACCTTCAACACTGAAGAAAAAGATGTGAGGTCCAAATTGTAATCAATGTTTAATCAAATGTAATTAATTTGTCATAGTGTTTTGTTATTTTAATTGGGTTGGCTCTGTTGTTGATTTAAATTATAATTTGTATTAAGATGTTAACAATACAATAATGAAAATCAGATAAATATACAGTGTAAAATGTTGTCTAAACAAATAAGATAAAATAAACATTGGAGACATTATTAATTTCAGCACATTTCATAAGCAAACGGGACAATTAAGGATATAAAAGCTTAGATACATTTTATAAGCTTTTATAGTCTTAATCGTCTTAGTCTGAGAAAACTAATATTTTCTCCTTTCTCTTCCAGGAAGGATAAACAAAAGAAATTATGATTGGGATAATACCATGAAAGAGAAGGTGCAAAACTAACAAAATGAAGAAAGGTGTGGGTGTGGGTGTGGAGTGGGGCTTTGTATTTAATAATTGGAGCGATATCCAAATACCGTACTTCATTGAAATGAGACCCATTGAAATCAATAGATTTACTAAGTATTTTGATTCAGTAGGTCTACTCTGAATACAACTCATGTTGGATATAACCCTTGGGTTTTATTATGGGATGGGGAACCTCTAGTCCACAAATCAAGTTCTGCTTCAGGTTATTCCCCTCACCAGCTGCACCCCCTTATTTCCTTGTACTTTTATTATACTTCTTACTTAGTGGATTGAAACATGAGCAAGGGGACTATAGAAGCCTCTCAATTTGCCTAGCTGGAATGGAGCCTACACTACAAAGGTATGATTCACCTGGCTGCTCCACTCCCACCTGCCTCTGACCCCCATCAGTCACTGGCATGCAGTCCCGGAAGGGGGGGGGGAGGTTCCCTACATGGAAATGTGTCCCTTGTGCCGAAAAAGGTCCCCAGCAAGATTTTATAATATGCCCCTCCCTAGTATCAGTACAAATGAAGGTTGGTCTCCAAATATTTTTCACAACAAACAAGCACACAGGTAAGTCATTGCTGAGGTGTACTCACAATTGTGAGGTCTGGGGAAATGATGATGATGATGATAATGGTGTATCTCCAGCTGTTGCTATTGGCTACAGACTACCTGTGACATCACAAAAGTACCTGGCAGCTGAGTGGATATAAAGGTGGGCCTTTTCCTCTTCCCCAACAGAACACAGCAAGCAACAGCTGTGATGTTTAGTCTTCTTCCACATGGAGGAGGTGAATAGGCAGGTGGATGTAGACGATCATCTGACTGTAGGATGCTACGGAGCAATGATAAGGCAAGTTCACTTGCAGTGTGGAATTATTACTTGAAGGCAGCTGATATCCATGGTTCAAGCTGTGTGATGTCTAGTGGTGGACCTAGCAGAAGCTGGCAGGTGTTGGTGGGTGGAAGACAATGGAGCTGTCATTTGGATGTTCTGAGGCTGAAACAGGGTAATGATGTTTGTTGATGTGAGCTGGTTGAAATTCACCTTCGGAAGCTGATCGACAGAAGCCTGCAGATATTTGTGGGTCGAAGCCAGGGCACTTCCGTGAATGAAGAGCGAAAGGTGAGTGAATGCGTCTTCTTCATGAATATTGGCTAGTGTATGCTTATGTCTGTGGATAGGAGGTTTCGAAAGTGGGCAAGGCGAAGGGTAGAAGTTGGCAGGATGAAGTTAGCAGATGAAGTTGTCAGGCAGAAGGCAGAGGAGGTGCTTCTGGGTGATGATGTGGGATGGTAGCCATCCCCCTCGACACATCTGTCATTTTCTTCTTCCAGGGATCTCTGAAACCAGGAACGTGTTTGAAAGAGATGAACAGGGAACATAGGGCAGCCTGAAGCCAGCAAGGCTTTCTCAAAACATGGCCACACCCTATGAAAGCAATGAACAGAACTTGCAGGTCTTAAGTGCAAACCATCTTATACTTCTATTCCCCCACCACCAACAACTACATCTAGCAGTAGTGTGTATTCTATCTTCTTTTCTCAAAGACGGATAATGGAAGGGCAAATACCTTCATTTGTGGTGTGAAACCGCCACCGCACTTTGATATTAGTATACATGAAGGGCAGACTGTACATATTTTTAATACAAAACTACAAAAACAAAACATTTTACAAAAATAAAAACAAAAATATTCTATTATTAAAAATATCTTTCTTCACATCTTTAACTGGACTTCCCCCTGTTTCCCCTTATTGCGTCCCTTACCAAACCTTTTACGTAACTTCCCAATTTAAATCAATCACATCTTTTTAAAACTGATCTTTCGAAAAAGAAAAACTTTTTCCAAATTCTAAATTCTATACTGTCCTAACATTCACATCATTTAAATCTAATTATATAAATGACAGCCTATCCTTTTTCTTCAATACGCCTAATTTTAAATCTTACAATATTCTTTTAAATACAATTTAAATTTTCCCCATTCTTTCTCCACCGCTTCGTCTCTCTGGTCACGGATTCTTCCGGTCATTTCTGCAGGCTCCATATTCTCCAACATCTTCATCTGCCATTGTTCAATCGTAGGTAATTCTTCCAATTTCCAGTTCTTAGCTATTAAAACTCTTGCTGCTGTTGTGGCATACAATACTAAATTTCTGTCACATTTCAAAATGTCTTTACCTAGAATGCCTAACAAAAAGGCCTCAGGTTTTTTCTTGAAGGTATATTTAAGAATTTTTTTCAATTCATTATAAACCTTTTCCCAAAAGTCTCTCACCTTGGGGCACAACCACCACATATGAAAGAAAGTTCCTTCTGGTTGCTTACATCTCCAACATTTATTGCTTAAACCATGGTAAATTTTTGCTAATTTGACAGGGGTCAAATACCACCTGTAAATCATCTTCATAAAGTTCTATCTTAGTAAGCTTTGTGATGTCATCTTTTGCCAGCAGCTTGCGGCGGAGACGGCTGTCTCGCACGCCAGTGATGAATCTTTCGAGAAGTCGTTCCTCGATGTCAGTGAATTGGCAATACATCACAATTGGCCGGAGCACGGTGATGTATTCACTCGCTGACTCTTGCGCTTGTTGCACTCTGTGCGCCAAGTCGTAGCGGTGGTGGTTCTTAGTTGGCTGAGGCGCGAGGTGTCTTGTCATAGCCTGTGTCAGCTCATCGAAAGTGCAGGCCTCTATGTCCCTGGGTGCCATCAGACCTTCCAGTAGAGTGATGGCGGAATTTCCCAACACTGTCAATAGCACATCCACCTTGTCTGCCTCCCTAGTGAAGCCTTGTAGTCGGACGTAGCTCCTTATTCGGCGGATCCACTGTGGCCATTCTGCAGGATGGCTCATATCGAAGTCCGGTGGCGGCTGACTATGACTGGTGGCCATCCTCAGACCTGAAGTAGTCGCTTGTGCGATTATGGGTGGTTGCGAAGAAGCGGCAGGCGTGGTCTCATTTCCGGGGCTTCTTGCTGAGTCCAGCGTGGCGTTGTTGTTGCAATTACTGTGAGGCGGCTGTGCTGCGTTGCAGTCTCAGGCCTCTGGTATCTAGCGGGAGCTCATGAATCCCATCCTCGTCGCCAATATTAAATATTCAGGAAAAGTCAGAAGCCCAATGTAACTTCGTTTATTCAACAGCTCACTCCCATATTAAAACAAGAACACACTCTGAAAGCCCCAACAAGAACTGCCAGTTGGCAGTTGACAGAGCTTGCCCATTAGAACTTTCGTCCACCTACGCTTCTACGATTGGTTAGAATCATAACATGTGTTAAACCCAATACATAACACTAACTTTGTGACACCCTGGGTCTGTCTGCCTATTTCGCCCTCACAGTGCACCTCGAAGACACACCCTCACAGTTCCACTCTTGAAGGAAGTTTTGCATTTTTAATGAGTGTCCACACAAATGAGTTTCATGTATCTTTGCTGGAAAATAACACAGACAACTTTCTGACTGGCACTTTAAAGATGGAAGTTTATTTACTTAAGATCGTAATGGTTGCATTAAGTTTTTTTTTTTTTTGCGTATAAGCTTAGTTTCAATGGTAATATCGTTGTTAATCATATAATAGATAAACTTACAACTACCTAACCTAAACCTACTCTCACAGACCTTCTTTTCAACCACCCCACACTCCCTCTCCCAAGCACCATCTCAACTGACAAAATGGCTGCCCATTCTCTTTAAACATTCAGCCGCCTCGCCCCTCATGGAATGTTCAGTCAGTTCAATCTGGAGTCTGTGTTAACCCTTGATGGGCCGGGTTGAAAAGGATAGAACAAACAGTGCAAAAACGTCACACCCTACATCCCAAATAAAGTTCTTACAATCCCTAGAGTTTGAAAAAATATACCATACTGTATTCTATTTAAAATCTTCCTGCTGGGTCTAGTAAGCTGTTGGCTGCAGGATCAGTCAATGTGAATCTTTGCTCGTGTAGTTTGCTTAAAACCATTTATAAACCACTCAGTACTTTTAAAGAATGTGCACAATGTAAAAAGATAATAAACAATTTCAACCAAACAAAAGTACACTGCAGAACCAGTAAAACAGCAGCATAGAAGCATGTTAAAACCAATAGAAATGGGATTGGGGGGGGGGGACTTCCCTATACAGGATTGCTGTCATTTCTCCAATGAAAATAGGGACATCCTAAGGAAAAGTGGGACATTCTTGGATCCAAACAGAAACTGGGACGGCTTCTCCAAATCAGGGATGTCCCTGGAAAATAGGAAAACTTGGAGGGTCTGCAATGCTATGCTGAGGATTAAACCTGGGCCCTCGTGCCAGGAACACAGAATGCTGCCTTATAGCTCAGCATTGCACACAACTGTCTTTGCCATCTTGGTCCTTGCAGGTGCCGAGGTGCCCACAGTATCTTTTTTGTCTGCCAGTAGAACTTCTGAGTGGTACCAAAAAGTATCAATCAGGAGTTTCGCAAACTGTGGTCTGTGAACCACTAATGGTCCATGAACTTCATCTGAGTCGTCCGCAGCATGTCTGCATTAAATATCAATACTGAATTTTAATTGGGGTGTACGGCTTTTTTATTTCTTATATTGTATTTTATTGTATCACAATTAGAATGCAATTATGATACAATAAAAGGCCATAAAATAAATAAGAATGCTTTTTTAAAGTCATCCAGCATCTAGGGCAGCTCATTACAATTGCTACAACAGGCAGAAAAATAATTAAGGGGTCTGCCAATTTTCAAGTGGCTCATGGGGTTTGGGAACCACTGGTATGAGCAATAAAAAATGATCATTTGGTATATTTCAGCTTTTCTTTGAAAAAAGGAGAATGAAGGACATGTCAGCCACATTGCCACAATAATGTGTACAAAATCCTCTGTTATTAATAAGCTATATGGCCAATTGCATTGAATCAAAAATCCTTGAAAATTTACATAGCTTTGGACTTCCGGCGAGGACGCCATGCTGGGCGGTCGTGGGTTGCTTCGGTAGCGAGGCAACCCAGGCCAGCCCGGGGGTTGGAGCCCTGCTACCGCACAGCGGGGCTCCGATAAGCCGTGGGAAGAGCGTCCCACGGCTTGGGCTCTCCAGCGAGCCCACTATGGCGCTGAACTCTTCTCCCGATCCCCTTGTAAAAGGGGAAAAGGAGTGAAGAGTCCACAGCGTCGGGCTGTGGAGGCATTGCCCCAACCGGGCGGCGATGCGGCGGCTGCCGCCTGCATGAGCGCGTCGTTCTACCTGTTTTGCATTTAAAAGAAGGAAACTGGAGGCCGTGAGTACGAAGTTAATTGGCTTTAAAATTTATGGCATTTGGCACTCCAGAAGGATCGTAAAAAAGGAGCCCGTTCCTCCTCCCTTTGCTGATCGGAGAAGATAACATTGTTGTGAGCTGCTGCTGCAGTAGTGGATACAAAGTTTCTATGGAACTTTTAACAAGTGAGACTGGTTGAATCCCCGTTGGGGGAATTAAGAGTTCGGAAATATCTCTTTTTGGAAAATGATGGACTGCATTCTTTTTACCCTGACCCGGGGGAAAATGGCGGCTGAAAATTATAGTTGAAGATGGAAAAGTACTGAAACTTGATACCCTATGCCTACTTCTACCATGCTTGGTTTCGTTTTTAAACTGGCGTTAGACTCTGAATTGACTCATGAACAAAGGATTATTCTTTTGAAATTAGAACTGTTAAGCCAGAAATTAATTTTGCTGAACCAGGATCTTGAGGAAAAGTTATATATTACAGGAAAGACCTTTGCTAAATTGGAAAAAAATCTTGCTGAGGAACTTGAGGAAATTTTTGAGAAACAAAGTACAGTGACTGCGCAACTCCAAGAAGCTGAAAGACCCTATTGGTGTGAGAGACCTAGGGTTGGAATACAATTTATATCCAATTTCTGGGGTGGGAGCCCGGAAATGATGGGCAAAAGACTTGTGAAACTACAATTTCAAGATGAATGCAACTGTGAAATGGAGATGCTGGAAGATGAAGATATGAGTTTCCTGGAGCCCCCTGCAAGGATATTTATGGACTGTGTCTGGTCTGTTGGTTTCAAAGGAAAAGAGGACATTCTGGGTAATGTTGTGGTAAAAAGAAGGAGAAATGTCAGGGAAGCGACCCCGAGATTGCGAAGGAAAATGGTTAGAAGAGGGATAGGGTGAGATTATTTAAAATATAAACAGGACGGCTCACCATGGTACCCTGAAGTCAGTGTGTTAAGAGTTTAAGATTTTGAACTAGGGAAGAGATATTGGACATGTTTATTAGCAGCAGTTTAAGAAAATAAGATGTAAGATTGGAGCTAAGAAGTAATAGGTTATATCATGAAGTTAAAAATAAAAATTAAGAAGTTTGTTTGTTATTATGAACATTATATGTAATAATTGAACATTAAGAAGTTTGTTTAGACAATTTTGATGATTTTAAATTTATATATGAGAAGTTAGATGTAAGATTGGAGCAAAGAAGTAATAGGTTATATCATGAAGTTAAAAATAAATATTAAGAAGTTTGTTTGTTATTGTGAACATTATATGTAATAATTGAATATTAAGAAGTTTGTTTAGATAATTTTGATGATTCTAAATTTAAAGATGAGAAGTTATCAAAGTGGATTGGAATTGGAAACAAAGGAGAGAGGACGGGGGAAGTCATTTAGTAAGATTTGAAACAAGAATTTTTTTTTAAGATGAATAAGAAATATTGGTGTTTGTTTTGTTGTATTTGTTGTTGTATTGTTGTTTTGTTTTGTTTGTATTATGTGGAAAACTAATAAATTCTTTGTAAAAAAAAAGAAAATTTACATAGCTTTATTGTTATTATTATTGCTCTTATTCTTAGAGTTCTTTATCTCTCCTCCTTTTCTTCTTTTTTCCTATCTTTTCTTGTTCTTCTTTCTTTCCTTTCCTTTTTGTCTTTTTGATTTTATGTGTTTTAGATATTATTTGAGTGTGTTGTGAAAGCTTTGATAAAAAAAAAACCTTTTGGGGTGGGGAGGGAAGAAAATTTACACAGCAAGGGCTTCTCAAAAATGGAATTTTCCTCTTACCCGTACTACTTCCACATATGAAATACGATCCTTGTGCAAACTGTTTCGTTCGTAAGTCCTGCTAATTTCATGAATCCAGAAGACAAGACGTATCAGGTTAAATTAGGGTAGTTTTTTTAGGCAGACATCTTGAGAACTCATTCTGAGCTACCATGTTTATTGGCTCCCCCTAGTGCCCAGCTGTGAAACAACCACAAGAAACATTTCTGCAAAGCTTGTGCTCTCTTCTTTTGCCAGGGTACATGCTATGAAGCAGGCATATGCAACCAGCATGTAGGACTTCTTTGGCGATCATTTGTAGCCAAGCAAGATTGTCTTCCATGAACATGGTTTTAACAGTGAGTCCGTAAGCAACTGTGGAGGCCAATTCTGGATCAACACGTCCTTCCACAGTGGGAACATAGGTTTCCAGGTGGGAGTTGATCATGGTGAGGGCTTGTCAAGCGTCCCTTCCTCTTAACACATTTCTCCCTTTCGCCCTGAGTTTGAGCGTCTTCAAAGCCCATAACATCTTTGGTAAAGGCTGTTCTCCAATTGGAGTGTTTGCAGGCCAGTGTTTCCCAATTGTCAGTGTTTATACTACATTTTTTTAGATTTGCCTTGGGAGTCTTTAAACCTTTTGTTGACCACCAGCTTTACGCTTTACATTTTTAAGTTCAGAATAGAGTAGTTGCTTTGGAAGATGATAGCCAGGCATCGGCACAACATGACCAGTCCAACGAAGTTGATGTTGAAGAATCATTGATTCGACACTGGCATTAGTTCGCCTGTCTTCCCAAGTGATGTGTAAAAAATTTTGGAGACAGCGTTGATGGAATCTTTCAAGGATTTGGAGATGGCGTTTATAATTGGCCCATGTTTCGCAAGCATACAGTAAGGTTGGTAGTACAGTAGCTTTGTAAACAAGCATTTTGGTTTCCCAGCGAATGTCCCAGTCCTCAAACACTCTATACTTCAATTGGGAGAAAGCTGCACTCGCAGAGCTCAGGCGATGCTGGATTTCGGCATCAGTGTTGACTGTTGTGGGAAGATAACTGCCCAGGTAGGAGAAGTGATCAACATTTTCCAACGTTACACCATTGAGTTGGATTTGTGATGCTGCAGTGAGGTTTCGTGCTTGTTGGTGCAGCACTTTGGTTTTTTGGATGTTGAGCATGTATGCCCCTGTGCCCTTCACTCCAACCTCCCCGTCTTCAGTTATAAGGTCTGCAGGGATTGCGGCTATGCCTGCTTCCAACCTTCCTTCAGACCTTCCCCCTCGATAGAGAAAGGGCAGAGCTGAAGGCTGCCAGGATCAGAATGACTTGAATATGGCAGGTGCTTTAATTCAGGCAGCAGGATATCTTGAAAATGGCCCAGCCAGCCAGTATTGTATCCTGGCCATTCATTCATCCTGACAGCATTAGGTTCACAGTGGCAATTGCAATTCTATACCGACCTTTGATGCTAACACAGGCATGTGTGTTTTAGTTTTCGGTTTGCATTCTGTTAGTGTAGTTACTGCTACCTTAAGCAGTTACATTCACTTTAAGGGTGTCATCCTGTATATCAGGAGAGAACAGCAGGTCGGGGTGGGTGGGAGGGAGCTTCCAGGCCTCTCTATGTGGCCCTCTCAGGAATCCATCTGCGCCATGACCCCTTCCCTCTCACAAGCCCAGCTTCACACCTTCTGTGAGTGTCTTTCCCTGCCGGGAATGTGTTGTTAACCCGATGATGCCTCTTGCTTGTCTGGTAGGAGGAGAGAGGTGTATACGCAGGGGTGCCAACTAGAGTAAAAAATATTGGAGGGGCAGTTAAGCCCCACCCCACATAAATGATCACATGATGCAGTGCACACACACAATTTGAATGGCAATGCCCATCAACTGGGGGGGGGGCGGACAACAAACCCTTCAAATATTTTATTGGGAGGAGCTGAAGGGACCTTGATCCCTAGGAGTTGGCTCTTATGTGTGCGCATGGGTGTAGAAACTAGCTTACCATATATGGTAAAATTTATATTCAGTGCTCCATCCACTTTGGGGTCTGAGGCAGAGGTGCTGCCTTGGGGGGCCCAGGGGTGCATTGTGCGTGTGATGTTGCGCACGTGGCACACAATGTGCTCTTGTGGCGTTGCATGCGTGTCATCAGGAGGAGGCACACCGTCGGGAGGAGGTCTTGCCCAGCGCCACGCAGCTTGAAAGGCCATGGCTCCTCTTGTGCACATCTACCTTTGATACTGTGCCACGCTCGGCTTGGCAGTTCAGCCTCCTCTGCCCCATAAATAGGTAAAGGCAAAGGTCAAAGGCGACTATGGGGTTGCAGCGCTCATTTCGCTTTCAGGCCGAGGGAGCCGCCGTTTGTCCACAGACAACTTTCCGGGTCATGTGGCCAGCATGACTAAACCGCTTCTGGTGCAACGGGACACCGTGACGGAAACCAGAGAGCATGGAAACACTGTTTACTTTCCCGCCACAGCAGTACCTATTTATCTACTCACACTCAATATTGGGGCTATATTGAGGGGGATGATGACACCTCCGCCCCCTAGAGTTGGCGTTCCTGCTCTGAGGTCCAAAGATAACTGATTGCCATAAATTTGCCCAGAAAGGAATGCAGCCTTCAGGATGAAGAAGCTTCCACACTTCTGCTATACAAAGAGTTACCTGAGAGTACTTCTTAATAGACATGCATGGGATTCCTTTGTCAGTTTCTTGCATATAGGTTAATCAGCACAGTTTTACTCAGAAGTTTTACATATTTACAGTTTTACATGTTTACTTAGAAGTCTCACAGACTGGCTCCTGGCACTTCTTGCATAAAGGAATGCATGCTACAACAGAAAATGTTAAATGAAAGATTTCGTTTCTGCTGAGTCATAGGATCAAAACTTTAAAATCCACCGAAACAGATTTAGCGGGGACAGATAGTGTGAAATTACAGAAGGAACATATTTCAGGATAGTTCTGCATCAGGGATTTTGTACAGACTTCTACTCAGTATTTGTTTGTTTTTTCCCAGACAGGTCAAGTAGAGCAATTAAATAAGCTATATTCAGATGCTGCACCAGACACTTGACACTAACGCACACACCCCATAAATCAAGGAAGTCAGCTGTATTGATTTGTAGCACCGCTGGCATTTCCCAACCGGCTTTAGCTGGCCTTTCCTCTGCCAACAAATTGCTCATTTAAACCTTCTGTGTGGGTAGACTCAATGATGTTTCTTTCAAGTAATTCTTGTTACGGACGTAAGATCTGGCCGTGCCAAGTCAAGGTTATTTTTTCATGCAAGATGTCATATGAGCCACCATGAAGACTGAAACCCTTTATCTTTCTTCTACACCCCAGCTAATTTGCTTTGCAAATGACCAGGGGAGATTGCCTCCATGCATTTGGGTCTTCCGATTATTCACAAATAACCGCAAAGTTATTTGTTTATTTGATTACAGAAAAGAATGGAGAGTGGAAATCCCACAATAACTGTGCTGCCAAGGGAAAATCTTTAGCACAGAGGTTAAGCAAACTGTATGCACAGGGGGAAATGGTAGACACACCTGTGGGTCTCACTTTTTGCTGTTAGTCCACCATTTTGTCTTCTTTCTTGAGCATGAGCAGATGGTGCATTGGCTTCCCTCTTAACTTAGACTATGATGAGTGGATTGCTGTCTGAAGTTGTTCCTGGGAAAAGGGAAGTGAAAAGTGAAGATGAAGGTTGACTCTAGCATACCCTCCAAGTATCCCGATTTTGCCAGAAGAGTCCCGGAATTACTAATGCCATCCCAGCTTCTGGTTGGATCCTGGAATGTCTCAATTCCCCACCAGCACTGCCACTGCCAAGCTTGGGGGACGAGTATGAGACAGCGCTTGTCCCGAGTGACGATGACAGCCACAATGTCTGAGGGAGCATCCCGCCGCCGCTCCATGGCCGCTGCTGTGGCAGAATAATGCCTGCTGATGAATCAGGTTCATCATGGGTTAACCTATCACTCCCATGTTAGGTAGATGTTCCCTGGGAGGCGGAGCTAGTTGGCATTCTAAAAGGAGGGGGAACAACCTTGAAAGGCAGTTGGGGGTTTGGCAGTTGGGGGTGGAGGGTTAGAGAGAGAAAATGAGAGGTTAGGCTTTGGGGAATGGGAGGAAAGGTCATTACCATTGCTAAAGGGATGTAGGAAATATTATAACAAAGCTGAGTTACATGAGAAGAAGATTTGTACCAGTAATAACCTGAGACATCCATGTTTTCAAGTTACCTAATAAAGTTAAATGTGCTTAAACGTTCGCTGACTGTGGCAGTGTATCAGTACCTTAAGAGGTGTGACTAAGAGGAGAGAACAAAGCTTTCCTGGGGAAGAGGAAACTGTTTGCTTATTATCCTGTCATACAGAGGGCTGGACAGTGAAGCCAAGTGTGCCACTTATTTGCCTAAAGGGGAGGCAAACTGCAGTAGTTGGGAACCCTGGTAGGGAGATCCCATAGGTGGCAAAAGGTTTTCAACCGTAGAGCCCTGAGGTACCCCAGAGACAACTCCCATATGAACACTGAAGGATTCATCCTAGTTGTCAGTGAAACTTAGGGAGAGTCACTGTTGGGGAAGTATTGAAGGGGAGGGAATAGGATCCCTCACAGCTGCCACCAGTCTCCTCCTTTGGGCAGCTTGTCTGGAGAGTGGGTGAAGAGAATCTTGTGTTTTTCTACTGTGTATGATATGCCAGAAGCTGTTAGCCTGTGCATAAGACTCTGGGTAGTCCTATATCTGTCCCTTTCCTACCTCAGTGAGCGAGTGGGACATGGGATGGGCAGCCAATCGCCTCCATGTGAGCTTTTGCAGAGGGGGCTCAGAGAAATCGAGGGCAGTGGTGGTATTAAAGCTGCTGTACGGGGAAGCCCTGATTCAGATCCTGCCTGCCTGCCAAGCTATCCATGTGGCCATTCATCATTCTTCAGTGCTACTCTGCAGGGTTGTTGTGAAGGAAGAGAACAGAGGACCAGTTGCGCCTCACTAAACATGATTTATTATTATTATTCCAGCAATAGTAAGTTTAAGAAGGGAGAGTGAGTGATCTGGGCTGTATGGAAACAAGCTACTTCTCCCTACCTTGCTTTCATTCACTGTGATTCCTACATTGAGTCCCTTTCAACTCTACAATTGTAGGTAGGTAGGTTTGGTTTAATGGTTTATTTAAGTAAGGGAGGCTGTGTGCATGTCTTCTCAGAGGTAAGCCCTGCTGAGCCCACTGCAACCTCTTCCTTGATAAGTGTAGGATTGCAACCTGTGAGCAATCCCCATTGCAGGGGTTTGGACTGGATGGTCTTTAGAGATCCATTACAATTCTACAATTCAATGATGAAATCAACGAGTCCTGCGGTTTATTTCATTTCATTTTTCTGCTGCAGCTTGCTTTTGCATGCATTGCTTTAGATCATTTTAATCATACCTTTGGGACAGGTTAGTTTTATCATGCCTGAACTTCCCTGTAGGTCAGGTGGGTGGGAGGGAGAGAAAATGGGAGTAGGAAGAGAATGTGCTGTGCTAGACGGGTATAAATGGCTCACCTGTACCACAGATGAATTATGAGCTTGCCCCCACCCCCAGGTAACTTCCCCATCTCCAGTGGTGCAATGTGAGTTTGCTTTTGTGACGTATTTCCCCAAATCCTGTGGAAGAAGATGGGCTCTCTTTTTGAATTAATGGAGGGGTTTTTTGTGAGCCTGTTGCTGAAAGTTGATTTGGAGGCTGGCCAGTTTTTCCTCTTCTCACTTTCTCTGGGGAGGGTGTTAGATTTAGGACTAGTGTGCAGGAAAAAAAGTACTATAATTCTATTTTTTAATAAAGAAATAACATAAAAGAGGTAGGGAGAGATAATGCCCACCTTGTTAGAGTTCAGGGGTTGACTAGATCATGAAAAACTTTAATAAAAAACTTAGCATGCAAAGAGAAAGAGAGAGAGAGAGAGAGAGAGAGAGAGAGAGAGAGAGACTCCTAGCAGCAATACTGATGTAGAATAGAATGTCCCTATTTTCACCTGAGGAATGTTGGAGGGTATTCTCTCAACTCAACCTAAGAATATGTGTTCCTCCTATATTATGTTTTTACATGTGTTGAAAGCCACCCAGAGTGCCTGGGACAACCCATTCAGATGGGCTAGGTATAAATAAAATACTACTACTACAATTACTACTACTAGAAGTAATAATAATAATAATAATAATAATAATAATAATAATAATAATAAAATGACACTTTCTCACCAAGAACCTTAAGATTGTGACTATGAACAGAAGTAACTTCAGCATTTCATCTGCACCATTGCACTTTGAAAAGGGTGCACACTGGTTTATTGGTCTTGAGAAATGGACTATCTGCATCCTTGTGAGGAAGCCAAAACTGGTCACTGGTGGGTTTTACTAATATTCAGGCTGTTCGGGTCCAAATTCCCTCACATGCTCTGTTTAAATAAGGTGGGATCTTCTTCACCCTTTTGGCTACCATGGGAATGGGTGGCTAGGCCACATTTCTTATAAATGAAAAGACCTCTCCTCTTGTTTCTTGTTTAAGGAATAAATTGCCAAGAACCAATTGCAGTGGATAGGTAATTTATTATTATTATTATTATTATTATTATTATTATTATTATTTTATTTTATTTATACCCCGACCTTCCCAGCAAAAAACCGGGCTCAGGGCGGCTAACACTAATTAAAATCACAGCAAAAACATTAAAACAATCAATTTAAAATACAAATTCAAAATTAAAACTGCAGTCTCTGACATGGCCTCAGACAACGGGCCGCAGTGCGTGGTGCACACTGCCTGGGAGCTCTGCGGGGACGGGCCAATGGAGTGGCTGCTGCTCGTCAACAACGCTGGTGAGCGGGCGGCGCTGAGACGCGCTTCTGAGCGCATGCAGAGTGCATTCCTCCTCCAGGTCCAGAGGCAGCTGCGGGACCAGCTTGCAGGGTATTTATATTTTTCAAAATATAGTCCGGCCCCCCACAAGGTCTGAGGGACAGTGGACCAGCCCCCTGATGAAAAAGTTTGCTGACCCCTACTCTACCGACTGAGCTATCTAAAGAGCCATTGGAAGAGAGCCCTATTGGATTGGACCAAACGTCTCTCTAGTTCAGGGGTCAGCAAACTTTTTCAGCAGCAGGCCAGTCCACTGTCCCTCAGACCTTGTGGGGGGCCAGACTATATTTTGAAGGGGGGAAATGAACGGATTCCTATGCCCGACAAATAACCCAGAGATGCATTTTAAATAAAAGGACATTTTCTAATCAGGTAAAAACATGCTGATTCCCGGATCATCCGCAGGCTGGATTTAGAAGGCGATTGGGCTGGATCCGGCCCCTGGGCCTTAGTTTGCCTACCTTTGCTCTAGTTCATCCTCCTCATTTGAAAAGCGTCCAATCAGATGCCTCCAGGAAGTCACACAGGCACAAAAGCAGTAACTCCTGCTGAACATGGTGGTACTATACAGCCATCATGATTAAGAGTCACTGATAGGTCTATCCACAATTAATTTGCCCAATCCATCTAAGCACATTCAACATCATCATCAGAGCTTGTACCTGTTAATTATATACATTAATCATGCAGTGAAGAAATGCTTGCCTAGTTACAATTATTTATTTCTCTCTTCATTGGTGCACGTGCATTTATGTGCCTTCTCTTTTTTAGGAACTGTCATCTTCATGGAGACAATGATAATGATAATGATAATAATTTATTATTTGTACCCCGCCTATCTGGCTGGGTTTCCCCAGCCACTCTGGGCGGCTTCCAACAGAGATTAAAATACTTGAATGTAAAGTAGTTGTTTATCTCTATTCAGCTTGGTTAACTGAGGTCAACCTAGTCAACTGAATTTGTGTTTTATTGTCTTTTATGTTGTATCTGTTTTTATGATACTGTTGTGTTCACGTTGTATTTCTTGCATACTGCTTAGAAGTTATTACAATTTAAGTGGTATAGAAATGTTTTTAAATAAATAAATGCCTACCTACCAATCTACACACAAGAAGAAGAAGAGTTTGGATTTGATATCCCGCTTTTCACTACCCGAAGGAGTCTCAAAGCGGCTAACATTCTCCTTTCCCTTCCTCCCCCACAACAAACACTCTGTGAGGTGAGTGGGGCTGAGAGACTTCAGAGAAGTGTGACTAGCCCAAGGTCACCCAGCAGCTGCATGTGGAGGAGTGGAGACACGAACCCGGTTCCCCAGATTACGAGTCTACCACTCTTAACCACTACACCACAAGAGCTTTATCGAAAAGAGGTAATACCACATATTTTTGCTGGACCAGCTTTGTAGCTGTAGTTAGATGGAAGCATTCAAAATGAATTTAATTCTTCGATGGGTAGGAAAAAATAGCTAATAATAGGTATACAGAGAAATGAAAATTGATCTCATATGCGATGGATTCCATTTCTTTCTCACTCTGACCTGTTTCTTTCCTTCCTGGGATATAACAGTATATGTGAAACCACTGCCTCTGTGTTTTGGTTCCTGAAATGGTCAACTTGACCTACAGACCTATGAACATGTAGAGGGATCTTTTCCAGGTTGTCTCTAGGGGAACCACAAGGTTCTGAGAGATCTCTTTGCCCAAACCTGATGGAATTGCTTTGAACGAAAAGCAAGCTAGTTTTCTCCTGCTCTGGACAGTAGGACTCAAACCAAGGTACAAGAAAGGAGATTCCGACTAAACATCAACAAGAACTTTCTGACAGTAAGAGCTTGTTCAACAGTGGAATGGTCTCCTCCAGGAGGTTGTGGATTCTCCTTCCTTGGAGGTATTTAAGCAGAGGTTGGATGGCCACCTGTCAGGGATGCTTTAGCTGAGATTCCTGCATTGCAAGGGGTTGGACTAGATGGCACTTGGGGTCCCTTCCAATTATCCAGTTCTATGCAAATCCTTTTCATTCAGTAAGCTTGCTGAAGACACAGTTTGACCTTCCTGATTTTTGCCAAGCATTCATAATCAGACACCCTTTTGAGACACACATTATTGATCACAACATGAGTATTATCAGTTTCTTCAGACTTCACTTATATCTTCCCAGAAAACCAGACAATTCAATTACCGGTAGATGTAGATGAATGATCTATTTTGTAACCATGACTTAATGAAATGCTGTGTCTGCAAGGACAAATTGTGAACCTTGCTACATACCAAGTAATAACCTGAATTCACTTGCTTCATAAATAAAGGCACCCTTTTTAATGAGATACCAGGCTTGGGAATGCATGTTGTAACCGCATTTCTTCATTATGTGTAACTTTGTTTATAGCTTTTAATGTTGCATCCTGAGCTTGGTGCCCATCGATCACTAGATTTCATATGCTACCTCTGTCCTGTCTTGAGTTGGAAAAGCCTCAAAACAGTATAGCACTTGGAAAATGGAGCCCAGCAGGCCTCTGTCTGCGTACCTGCTTCTCCCGTGCTTCAGCAGAGTTTGCAAACTTCTTCTTCTGCGCAGCGTTTCGGTGTGTCCTGGAAGCTTAGGGTCTCCTCAGATCCAGGAAAACGTGGTCGAACCATTACCTGTGTACATTTTGAGTTGGAAAAGCCTCAAAACAGTATAGCACTTGGAAAATGGAGCCCAGCAGGCCTCTGTCTGCGTACCTGCTTCTCCTGTGCTCCAGCAGAGTTTGCAAACTTCTTCTTCTGTGCAGCATTTCGGTGTGCCTTGTGCCTCAGAGCATGCCAGCAATAAATTCCACACAGTCCAGCTTGTTTCTAATCTACAAGCTTTATTTACAAGCAGCATAAATCACAAAACTCTCCGAGAGAAAAAACCAGAATACAGTGGTACCTCGCAAGACGAATGCCTCGCTGGACGAAAGGCATTCATTAGCGAAAGGGTGACTTGCAAGACGAATTTCCCTATGGGCGCAACTCGCAAGACGAAAAATTTTCGCGTTTTTTCCCCGTCAAACCGCGCTTCCCCCGTCCGTGCTTCGCAAGACGAAATTTTCGCTAGACGACAGCACTCGTCTTGCGAGGCACCGCTGTATTTTTTTGTGTGTGTGTCTCTTGGCTGAAAATGAAACCAAAAGGTACAGACTGAAAACAACAGTGTCACATTTCACACAGGCTTCCATTTACAGCAGAAATACCCAGACGTGTGACGTCACATCCCTGTGGGCGGTATGCATCTCTTGAGCTTGTTAACCCTATAAGCTCCAAACCTCACAACCTCACGTGCTGACCATTGTGCATGTAAACTCTTTGAAAAAAATCAGAAGGGATTTTGAAGTGATGATGACATGAGCAGAGTCCTGTCTCACCCTCCCATCCTCACAGCAAGGAATACATTGTATTATCTGTTTGGTACTTGCAATTGATTCAGAATATACCATCTATTATGAGGGGTGCCCACATTTTAATTAAAGCTTCCCCCTTCTAACTGTATATGAGTAAGGGCAAGGAAAGTTTTGGGCCACCACTTGTGCATTCTAAAGGTGGAGGGGTGGTGGTGGTGGTGGGATCTGTGAATTCTGTAGACGGTGTTGTAGTTGTTGTTATTTTTGGGGGGGGGACTCCCTAAACCCTAGAAATTAATAAATGGTAGGATTTTGATTGTTTGGATATGAAGGGAGAATACAAGCCGCAGAGGAATTCCAGGGCTAGCCTATTCAAAAAACGACCTGACCAAGTGAGGGCCGTTAAGAAACAATACAAGGCCATTGAGGGCCATTGGCAATGCAAGAGAAATGCCTTCCCTCTTGCTCTGAGGTGTGAACAGAGACGGGTTTGGAAGATTGCCAGGGTAGCTGTGTGTATGACATGGCAGGAAAAGGGGGTCTCGTAGCAAGGGGTTCTGGGAAGAAGAAGCAGGAAGAAGGCTGGAATCCATCTTGGGCAGGATGGCTGAAGGCTGGCTGCTCTGTTGCGGGATACAATCCCCTCTTGAAATAACCAGGCTGGACTCTCTTCATGCAGACTGAAAGTGTAAATAGGTGAATAAACCATACAAATTCTGTACCAACACTGGAGGAACACTCATGTCTTGTCCATGACTCCAACACATTTTAAATGTTTGTCAGTATGCTTTTTATACTTTGCATTCCACAAGTTTAGTGGGACCACCAGCTGGTGTATCTTCAGTATGGGATTGTACCATTAAGTGTACAATTTTATTCTGGTGTATCTGAAGAAGTGTGCATGCACACGAAAGCTCATACCAAGAACCAACTCAGTTCGTCTCTAAGGTGCTACTGGAAAGAATTTCCAATTTTATTCTGGTTATCCTATATTTGGATGTATTGGAATCGGTCTCTAAATTCAGCAGTCCCAAGAGCTTATGCCTGTCTTTCCTTCCCTCCTTTAGCTCCAGCTTCCTCTTCTGTCTGTTTAGATCAGCTTTCCCCAACCTGGTGTCCTCTAGATATTTTGGACTGCAACACACATCAGCACCTGCCAGGATGGATCAAGTTGGCTGTGGCTAATGGGAGTTAGAATCCAAAACATATTAAAGGCACCAAGTTGGGGGAAATTGATTTACATAATAAATTGTTACTACCAATCTTACGTTGCATATTGTACAGCACCTCGTGAAATTAAAGTTTTGGTTCCGATGGAATACCATGAACAACAATGGAAAGTATCAGTTCCCCATCCCATCCCATGGGATGCCACAGGGGAGTCTTTCTGTAGGAAGGAGAAATACTAAAGGGTTGGTGTGCCGATTTTGGTCTTCTTAAATTTGCCCCTCCTGCCAGAAGTTCAATCCCCATCCCCTTCCCCAGAAGTCTGCTTAGGACTGACAGTATTAATCAGCACTCAGCCCTGAATACAAATATATGTGGAAGAGGCAACCCCTCATTCCTGTTCTCTACTTGGTATTGGGGCAATTCCCATGGCTAGCTACTGTTGCAGAATCAGCTGCATAATGAACAACCATAAATTAACTACAGATCTTTCTTCGCTGCCTTCAAAATATGGGAGGAGCAGGCATGGACCACCTGTTTGGAACGATGTAAATTAGACATGCTGATTTCCCCCCCCCCAATTACATTTGCATACTTAGTATGTCATACTTGCATGTTAAGCTAATAGCAGTTGCCTGGATTGGAGTCTTGTGCAGACGAACTCTTAACGGTGAAACTGTTACACTTGCCAAATGTCCAATGAGTAGGACAACAGGCAGCATCCCTCTTGCGTAGAGTCTCTGCATAGAATGTCTCCAATGGCATTACTTGTTTATTTTTAAGCAGGCATTGTGATTCTCTGCAGCGATTGCCAGATCTGGCCAGCTCTCTCACAGACGCAGTGGTGCAGCCACTCCTGTATGGTCGTTCGGCTTCTGCAGCTTCTACAGTCCCCAATTTCTTGACTGGTTGATCCTCGCAGAAGTACCTGCCAAGACTGCAGAATGGCAGTCTGGCTTCGGAGAGGATTGGACCTGGTTACTAAGTAGGCACTCTCAGATTTTGACGGCTGTGATGATCGCTATATACATTTCTCCAGCAGGAAAGGTCATCTCAGTCCAAATAAGGTTGGCTAATTTCCATGCAAAGGACAAAGAGGCTGCGGAAAATGTTGTCCTCCAGACACAACGTAGAATACGAGTCAGGGAATGTAGAGATTTTAACCGTTTGGACAGATGTCTGATCTGTACAGTCTAACTGGAATGGGAGTAGTTGCCATGGAATCTTAACATGTATATTTTGAGTTGGCAGTTTAGCAACTTCATTATTAACTGAAACCAAGTGGAATTCTGATGAGAAGGCAGATGTTACCTACAGTTCAATCACCTTGATTATGTTATATATTTATTTTCCAGCCCTGACTATAGTCGGTCAGACATTACTTAACTGCCATTCAAACTTTCTTCACTGGGGAAATCCAGCCAGATGGGCGGGGTACAAATAATAAATATTATTAAATATTATTATTATTTTAATTGAAAAGGACCACTCAGTTAATATTTGAGTTTGATTAATTTCATTTCAACAGGTACGGGGAAACTTTGGGCATCCAGATGTTGCTGAACAACACTGCCCACCATCCCTGCTTACTGGGGCTGATAGTTGTAGTTCTGTAAGATCTGGAAGGCCACAGGTTCCCCATGCCTGCCATATATGGAGCAGTGAGTGATGCTGCAGATCTGGTAGGTGGCACCAGAGGCCTGCAGGTGCACCAGAGAAAGCACGAATGGAAATGATGGATTGAGCCGCACAAGGACAGGAAACGCAGTGAACTCTGGGAAACAGAGCAGACAGAGAGAGATCTGTTTTGAAACATCTCAGGGGTGTTCAGTACACTTGTCTCCTAATGAAACTTGGAAGGTGCAGGTCCCCAGTGGATGCAGCGGGGAGGAAGGAAATCCAGTTTGGTATAGTGTTTAGGTGCCAGACTAGGACCTGGGAGACCAGGGTTCAAATTTCCACTACCTATGAAGCTCATTTGTTCTTTATTATTTAAACTTAGCTACTACTGTTTCTACATAAATGTGCCCCAGCAAACGACAGAATAGAATATAAATACAGAACAGGAACACATATCAAAGCATTAGTATACTATGCAGTCCAGTACCAGTTCATTGCAATTATAATGGCATAACATTGTGGATATGTGCATGCAACACACATTTTGTAAACACATTACAAAATAATCAACAATATTTTAATATGCTCAGTATCTTAACGCTCTGTTTGCATATTTGCATATTTCTGTTTTGATTTTTTATCTTGATACTTTTTAAAATAAAAGGACGACAACACCCCTGCTCTCTCAATATTCAGGTTACCATAAAGTTCAATTGCAATCCATGAAGTCAATGGTAGGTATGCAAAAGAAAGTCTTATTTCACATCCTGAAACACAAAACTGAAGAGAATGTCTGGGGCAGAAATTCAAAGTCAGTGTTTTACTTTTTACCTCAGGACTCTTCTCTTGTTTCGTTCATCGGCAGCTCTCGACTGAGCCAAGCTCATGAATAAATCCATCTCATTATTCAAATTGATGACTACATATCAGGCGTCTCAGGCTCTGTTTCTGCTTTAATAAATGAAGACAGGGGGTTTCAGATGCGGCTTTGTGTTGCGGTAGAATAGCAGTACTTTTTCAGGTGTGCCCCAACACAGGAAAATAGGGAATGAGCAGTACAAGTAGATTTGCTGTAACTTGTATGAGTGACTGTGCTCTTAGCATTGAATTCTAGTTAAGGGTCACTAAGCAAACCAGTATAAATTAATTCTGCTTGTTTATTTGAATTGTAAAGTCCATGTGCATAGTGAACCGCAAGGATAGCGTGCAACCCTGTGCTTTTGGCCTACACGGTTAAACCTGAGAGACCCACCCCCAGTTGACAATGACAGTGGCATAGGAAGCACAAAATTGTTAGGGGGCGCAAAATTTCAACACCCGGTACTGCCTCAATACAGGTGCGCACTTCCGTTGCTGGGCTCCATTGAAAAAAGGCTTCTCCATGAGAACCAGGGAGTGACCTCTCCAGATAAGTGAACAATTCTTCTTTTCTTATCTTTGTGGCTGTGGTCTTCCGGGTGGACGCCATTAGGCAGTTGACTGCGCATATGTACTCTGTCCATTTCCCTCCCTCCCACTCACCTCCTGTGTGGCGTCAGGAGCTGGCAACCCACGGTACACCACTGAGCAACCGAGTTCACCGGACTACAATGGGTTGAGTGCAGTCTTCTCAGCCTGGCCACATTTCACAGGACAGTTACGGAGATATTTAAGGGGAGGGCATGTAAGCCGCTCTGAGCTCCTTTAAGGAATGGTGGACAGGCGAATGGTAACCTTGCTCCTGCTTCTTGATTTCTCATAGGCATTTGATACCATTAACCATGGTATCCCCCTGGACTGGCTCTGGGAAATGGGCACCCTGTACTACAGTGGCTCCAATCCTACCTTAAGGAGAGTGCCTTTTAGCCCAGCGGCTACGTCATGGGGTGCTACAGGGAACTCTCTTATCTCTGGTGCTATCTAATATTGACATGAAGCCGTCGGGAGTGGTCGTTAGGAGTTTCGGGATGAGGAGCCATCCATATGCTGAGGACACTTGGCTCTATTTCTCCGTAACATCTGTATCAGGAGAGAACGTGCAGCTCCTGGACTGTTGCCCAGATGTGGTGGTAAAATGGATGAGGAAGAACAAGCTGCACTTGAATCCTAGCAAAACGGAGTCACTGGGGGTGAGCTGTTGTTAGGGCGCCAACAAGTTGGCGTGCTGAAGTGCAGCAGTCAGTCAGATAAGCCAAGGTCGAACAGTCCAGGTCAGAAGCCAGCTGAAGTTAGGTATCAGTAGGGGATCAGGAGAAGCCGAAGTCAGATCAGTCCAAGTCAGGAACCAGCCAAGTCAGTCAGGGAAAAGTCAGGAGCCAGGAACAAGCCGAGGGTCAGGAACAAGCCAAGGGTCAGGAACAAGCCAGGAGTCAGGAACAAGCCAGGAATCAGGAACAGAACGAGCAAGAGCAACCACGCACTCAGCATAGCAGTTGCAGGTGCTAGTGAAGGGAGGAGCCAGCCTTTCTTAAGTAGCTGGCCTGCAACCACGTTTCTTATGAGTTGCAGCTGCCTTTAATTGTTCCCTGTGTCTCTCAGCTCTACGCTCTACAGCTGAGAAGGGAGGAGGGGAAGGGCTGTTTCTCTCCTCACAAGGGCCTGATTCTGGCTTGACTTTCTCCTCCTCCTGTTCTGGTCTTTCCCCCTCTCCATCTGACTCTTCCTCTTCCGAGGAGTGCCGCCACCAGTCTTCTCCAGGTACGAACTCCTCCATTTCCCCAGGTTCTTCCGTGGGTGCAGCCTCACCAGGGGGGGCTTGCCACTACTCCTCCTCATCTGGCTCAACCCTGACAGCTGTCCCTGTATCTGAGAAATTGGTCAGTTGCCTGCTCTGGATGGGGCTGCACTTCCCCTGAAGGAGAAGGTTCACAGTTTGAGGGTGCTTCCGGATCCAGCTCTGCCTCCGGAAGCTCGGGTGGTGTCCGTGGCTAGAAATGCCTTTTACAGACATTGCTCTTAGGCTTTTATATACATTATTTACACAATGAGTCCCGTCTGATTGGCTGAGTCTGCTTCCCTCCTGGAGCCTGATTGGTCTTCTCCTGCAGGCCAATCAGCTGTTGCATTCTACGATCCTACCAGACTAATAGGCTGATTAACTTCCACCTGGAGCCTGATTGGTCTTCTCCTGCAAGCCAATCAGTTGTTGCATTCTAGGATCCTACCTGCCTATTGTTCTAGGACCCAAGCTTAGTACATAACATGCAATGAACTCTCTGTGGGGCTTCCCTCACTCTTGATCCAGAAGCTGCAGCCAATGCAGAATGCTGACTGGTGTGAGGCCTTGTCAGCATATAACACCTGTGCTCAGAGATCTGCCCTGGTTGCTGATTTGCTGTCAGGCCAAGTTCAAGGTGTTACTATTAGCATATAAAATGTTTTACAACTGGGGACCAGTTTACCTAGGAGATCGCCTTTCCCTATGTGCGCCCACTCGACCACATGCCCCACTCACAGTGGTCAAGATCAGGGTCCCTTCTTCTCCTATTCACTTTTAAAGAGCAATTTATGTAACTCAGAGCTTTCCAAACTGTGTGTCGGCTGCAGTGTGTAGGTGTGTCATGAGAATGCTCCCTGCGCTCCTTCCGGGGCTGAAAAGGGGTTAGTTTAACCTCCGGATTGCTAGTAAAACTGAATCACTGTGTCATGAAATGATGCATGTCTAAAACGTGTGCCACCGACATGAAAAGTTTGGAAAGCTCTGATGTTAATAATAACAATAATAACAATAATTATAATTTTAGTATTTATACCCCTTGGTTGCCCTAGCCACTCTTATCACCAGAATATTTGGCCCCTAGTCACAGCTTGCAAAGAGAGACTCAGAACCATAAGGGCAAAGTTGCCAACCCACTTAAGTGTACCAAGGCCACAACTCCAATTGGAAAACCTGGGTAATACTGTGATCTGGGTAAGCCCAAACTGGCTGGATTGCATGTATGTGTTTACTCTTTGCAATAAGGTACACATGAAATGCAAATAACTTAATTCAAGCGGAACACAGCTAAATGTACTATTACTCTTTTTGAAAGCTAGCATAGAGATTCAAACGTCATGTTTGTTCAAGGAATCACTGCAGTTACGGTACAAGATTGCTCAGGCCTTTCTTCCTTGTATAGGCTAAACTCGTGTTTGAGACTCCTCCGGGTAGTGAAAAGCGTAATATCAAATCCAAACTCTTCTTCTCTTCGTCTTCGTGGAGGAGGAAATGGGACCTCTGCGCCGCTGGCCCTGCTCCCAGGGTCAAGATGACATGTGCAAAGAGGTGATTGTGTACAGGTGTCACCCTAATTCACAGACAGACATTGTCTGTCTGTCTGTCTGTGCGGAAGCTGTAGGGAAGACAAGTGGGAATGGCAGTGGGTGCAGTCCTCGCTAGAACTCAGTTCCGGCACCTCTCAGGTGGGCGCCATTGCCATTCTAAGAGAATGAGAGAGGTGTTCGTGGTGGGTTCTGGCACCTCTTTTACTAGAAAAAACAGCACTGTTCCTGTCCCACTTCTGTGCTTAGCTTATAGATGCAGCTCCTAAATGGGTCAGAAGTTTCTCTGCAATCAGAAAATATCTGGCATAATTTATTCTTGCAGTGCACCTTTTTCACCTTGGGGGAAATGGTCTCCACTTTGTAAGCAATGGATGAGTTGATGTTTCTAAGAGATCTCTTTAAAAATGCATGGCTTAAACAGTCCCTGCTTAATGTTACGCCTCTGTGCAGTGCCTCTTTGATTATTAATATCTGTCTATTCCATAGCAGGCAATTATTTCTGGAAGCAGCGGGTAGACAACCATCTGCTATGTGTAGAAAATGAAAAGTCCATGACACAGCCATACCCAGGCCATTCTGCACCAAAGGGTTGGTTTAAAATGTAGTTTATATGTTTGTAGCCTTATAGCAGAGAATCTGTGGCCCTCCAGGTGTGGTTGGACTACAGTTCCAATCATCCTTGACCATTGGCCATCCTAGCTGGGGCTGATGAGAGCTGGAATTAGAGCCCAGCAATGTGAGGAAGTCCGCAGGTTTCCCCCCTGCTGCCTTATGGGATCGTATGTATTTGCTTCTGCTTTAAATGGCTTCAACAGAGCTTTCATGTCTCTATGCTAAGCATACTTTATTCCAGGAGCAAAGTACCAAGTGCAAATTATGTGCTCATCTTTCCCACTCCCTGGGACAGATCTTTTGCGTTTTGGCATGCTTCTGTGATGGAAGTAAATTCACTTGGTGCTGACGATTCGGTGCCGTTACCTGTCAATCAATGTTACCGGAATTCATGGAGCCGGTTCCTGCTCACGTCGTGTTACTAGGAACCATCGGCTTCCACTGAATTCAACAGGAAGTAAGGTTAAGACCCATAACAGCATCATATGCAACTCTAGAAATGATAATTGGCTGACCACAGTGGCCTCCTGTGGCAGGATGCTGAATTTGCTTGGAGTATGCCACTTCTAACATAAGCTAGTAAAGTGCCCAGGTTTACCGGTAAGTTACGGCAGCTACAAAATTCATCCGGCAAATGTGAAAAGGTGTTGATACACATTTTTAATACTTGCCTCTTTAAACACTATGTGCACACATCTGGGAACCCTGATTGGGCCAGGGACTTCAGACTTGTGTGTAAAGATGCCTTTAGGATGCATGAATATGTATATGCGTCAGCTGCACCTCAAGGCACCAGGTTAGCCTAAGAGGTGCATGTCAGGCTGCAAGGCCTCAGGGGTTGACCTGTGGCACCCAGTGCAATTCCAAAATTTGCACCACCACCCCACCTCACGTGCATACAATCCTGGCCCCAAAGGCAAACTAACCACATGCTCAAATGCTTTTATTGACCCTGATTGGCATTTTCAGAAATTTGCTGGCCGTAGTCCCTGACAAATGCAAGTTGCCTGGAGTACTCCCCGCCACTTGGCAGCCCCTTAGATTTATTAATAATCATGGATCTGTCTTCCCAGTATTTGCATGTATTAGGGCTCCTCAAACTCAGCCAAATCTCATGACACTGGCAGAGTCAGCTGGTTCAATATTTCAGCCAATGGTGCCCAAACACCTGTGCTGAGCGAACCAAGGAGAGATGCAGCTCATTGTCTTGTTGAGTAGACGTCTTCCCCTACCAGGGCAAATAATAAATAAACAAATAAACAAATAATTGTACCCCGCCCATCTGACTGGGTTGTCTCAGCCACTCTGGGCGGCTTCCAACAAATATAGAAACATAATAAAACATCAAACCTTAGAAACTTCCCTATACAGGGCTGCCTGTTTATCTGTTTGACATCTGATGGAAAGGTGTTCCACAGGGTGGGTGCCACTACCGAGAAGGCCCTGTGCCTGGTTCCCTGTAATTTCACTTCTCACAGTGAGGGAGCTGCCATAAGGTCCTTGGACATGGACCTCAGTGTCCAGTCTGAACAATAGGGGTGGAGACACTCCTTCAAGTACACAGGGCTGAGGCCGGTTAGGGCTTTAAGGGTCAGCACCAACGCTTTGAATTGTGCTTGAAAACATACTGGGAGCCAATGTAGCTCCTTTAGGACCAGTGTTATATGGTCCTGGCAGCTGCTCCCAGTCACCAGTCCAGCTGAAACGTTTTGGATTGGCTGTAGTTTCCAAGTCACCTTCAAAGGTAGCTCCATATAGAACACATCGCAGTAGTCTAAGCAGCAGTTAACCAGCACAAGTACAGTTCTCAGTGTACAGTGTACAAGTACAGTGGACTCAATGGCAATAACAGCATGGGTGGAGGGAAGTTCAATGCTCTTATTAAATAATAGTGCAGGAAAAGCTGTGAAATAGTCTTTAAGCAAAATAGCACAGCATGAACACGTTAAACTACTTCACCATTCTGTTATCGGGAGCTCCAGCAAACGATAACAAAGGGACTCCAGCTGGCTAGTACGCAGAACACTCTTGCTCAAGGGCCATATCAAAACTCAGGGGTCAGATGCCATCTGAGAAATTTATATGCTCTAGACCAGGGATGTCCAACTGGTCGCCAGGGATCAACAGGTTGATCCCTGGGTGATAGTGGTAGATCATGGGCTCATTTTCTTCCGCGGGGGGGGGGGAGCATCCAGCCCCACCCCCTCACTGTTTCCTTCATTCATGCACGATTGCCAAAACGGAAGACGTAGTTATCACTGCCGTGTTTAGTACCTGGGCAGCGTTGTATGGCGCACCCCCCCCAAAGCAGCAGAACTATGGGTTCCCCCCCAAGCAGCAGAACTATGCCCCCCCAAAAGCTCAACAACTTTGGGTTCCCCCCTAAGAAAAGCTCAATAACTTTGGCTTGCTCCCCCCCCAAAAGTTCAACAACTTTGGCTTGCCAAATGGGTAGATTACTGCTATTTTTTCTCCCCGGGAGTAGATTGCAGTCTCTTGGGAGTTGGAAGTCCCTGCTCAAGACCTTTGGTGGCTACGTGCTGGCTGAGCTAAGATCTCAGTTCCTCCCACCTGGTAAGCCAAGCCGATATACAGGGGCCAACATCATTTATCAACCCTGCACTGCACTATTACCTGCAGACGCTCAGCCTATAGCTGACTCACAAGTGGATCTTCCCACATCCTGCTGCCACTTATCCTTGGAGCCCAAACAGTAAACCAAACCCAAAATCCTTGCCAGTCTCAAAGGTGCCAATAACCAGTGAGGGAAAAATTGTACAAACCAATACCTATCTCAAAATTCAGTAGGTTTCCCCTATATGGTTTCCCCTACATGGGGATAAAATTATCTATCTATCTATCTATCTATCTATCATCTATCTGGGTTGGGGAGAGGGTACACAAAAATACAGGGGAAAGATTTTGATAAATCACTACTACAGAATAATTCCACAGACTGAATAATGCTTAGTTAGCCCAGCAGTGGGCAGACTTCTCAAGCACAAATATTTTTCCCACCAAAGGATTTTCTTAAAAGTGGTTCAACATTTACCGGTACATGCCGTTGCCATGTACATCTGCTGGAAAAGAAAGTGCTAAGACTGGAACCCTCCGTTTCACAGGAGGCTCTGTAAGGATCAAATACAATTTTTTTTAAAAAAAAGGTGTCAAAGGGAAGGTAGTTTTCCCCGCCCCCACTTTCAGTTGTATATTTGTGCTCTGAGAGCTGAGAGAGTAAGACACACATGAGATAATTTTACTTCAGAATAACAGTAACAGAGGCAAGAAAACATTACTGAGTGGAAATAAATGTATTATTGTTTCAAAATCTTTCTATATATCGGCAAGATTTCTTAGTGAAAGCGGCGGGTGATATTACATCCTCAGTACTCAAAATAGGAGGGAAGTGGCAGTTTTATTTGACAGCCCCCTCAGCAACCCCTCCAATTTTGGTAAAGTGAGTTTCTTCATGTAGCCTAAAACTAGTAACTACCTATGGGGTCATCACATAAAGTTAGGGGCTAGCCCTCTTCCTCTCTTTCAGACCCTCCCAGTGTCCCTTTTCCCCCAGAGACAGTCCCAAATTTACAACAGCCACCACAGTTTCTAATTTGATCCTGGAATGTCCTGCTTTTCCTTAGGACATCCCTATTTTCATTGGAGAAATGTTGGAAGGTATGGAGTTATGCGATCCCTAAGCCAAGGAGATAAGTAACTGTACTACCTTTAGAAGACACCGGAAGGCAGCCCCGTATAAGTTTTTTTAAAAAAATGTTTTATTATGCTTTTATGTACTGTATGTTGGAAGCCGCCCAGAGTGGCTGGTGCAGCCCAGTCAGATGGGCACGTTATAAATAATAAAAAAATTTGTTGTTATGGAATAGGATGTCTCTATTTTCACTGGAGAAAAGTTGGAACGTGTGCTCTTTGCTTTGAGGCCTGAGAGTCCCTAGCAAATATCTCCCCCAAATTTTGCAGCTATCTCTAGTTTTTGCTTTTTCAATCTTGGTTTTTAAAAAAATATTTGTTCATGATTTATTAATAATGCTGGGAGTTTATTAATGCTTTATTGATAAGTTTACATATTTCATTGTCGGGAGTGAAGTTATGGTTACCCAATGTTTTGAAAAATTTTGAATTTTGAAAAGCCTTTCAAAAGATGCAGAATTTACCAGATGACTTCTCTGCTATGTGAACATGTTTATATTAACTGCTTCAAAACTGGCTGAATTTGCATAGGTTACTTCATGTGAATGAAAAAGTGAGATTTTTGTTCATATAACAAACAAAACATCCAACATTACTCCCTTCCAACAACACCCCCATTCAAGTTTTTTTTTTTTTAAGTTAAAGTCATCAGCGTTTTATCGCAAATGCCTCCTAATACGCACATTTTTCTATGGTTTTGCCTCATATGATTTTTCACAAATCACCTTCCCCTAATGCATTTCTGTGTGCTTTTTTCACTCGTATATCTGCTTCCACACAAACTTCACCCTAGTATGTGAATTTTTGTACACACTACATGGCTTAAAGAGCTGCATTGCAGAATTCTTAGAGTGAGCGAAATTCGAAGGATGACTGTTTTGGTTTCAGAAGTGTGAATTAGGTAGGCTTACCTTTAAATGCAAACTGAGTTGAATATCTCAAGTCTGGACTCAGTGGAGTAGTCGAGCGACCACCTGGGGACAGGCCCCTGTGAGGGAACCAAGGAATCTCACAGATTTATTTTATTTTATTTTATTTTATTTTGTAAAACAGCTGTTCAGCATTATAAAAAGTCTATAAATTACAGTTTAGCCTTCGTCTGTAGTCAGAATTTCTTTTCCCCCTTTGAACTCAGACAAAAGCCAAGATTGAAGGAAATCGATGCCAAGCAGCAACAGCAGTAAAACAAAAAAGTTCCCACACGGCAGCAATTAACAGGATGCTGTTTAATACAGTGGTACCTCTGGTTACGTACTTAATTCGTTCCGGAGGTCCATTCTTAACCTGAAGCGTACTTAACCTGAAGCACCACTTTAGCTAATAGGACCTCCTGCTGCTGCTGCGCCGCCAGAGCACAATTTCTGTTCTTAAGCAGAGTTCTTAACCTGACCTGAAGCGTACTTAACCTGAAGCATACTTAACCCACGATACCACTGTATCTGTATCCATGGGCAACTGCAAAGTTGGGGACCGCCAACCTCAAAAACATTGGTCATAGTCTCTGAGACAAGCAGCGGTGAAATTATTGCTATTATTTTCATTTCGCAATGCATAATATTGCAACAAAATTGATTCGTTGGCAGGATGACTCAGGTTTGTCGTGCATTTCAAAATGGAATAACCTTTTTTTCATATTCAAATGAGTCCCCTGTTGTCAGCGGTTCAAATATAGTCACTTTGGAAGCACAAAGCAACACAGTCAAGTCTGAGCAATTGCCCCCTTTACGTTAAGGATTTTGACCTTGCTGTCACAAATTTACATTCATAGTTTGTGCCTCAGGTAATGCAAAACAATGGACGCTCATGTAGGCAGCATGCCAGTCCGTTATTATAAAAAAGGACAATGATTTTAGCAGTTTGGGATCCATGCCAAATCATGTTTGTGATTTTGACAGATTTTGTTGCAAGGGTTGAAAAAATGTGTGCAGGGTGAGTTTTTTTATTTTATTTTTAAAAAGAGCTCTCTCCTTACTTGTCATTTTGAAGGACAACAGAACTCTCAGATGTTATACTTAGCTCCTGGTAGCACATCTAAAGCAGGGTTCATCATTTAGCAGCAGGACACATAACTGTACATTGCAACTACAGAATAGGTCCAGGCAGGGAAAGATTAGTGCCGCATATCACTTAAAAACATCTACCAAATCTCTGAAGAGGACTTACTCTGTTTCTGGTCATTGGCAACAGGTTATGTGCAAACATAACCTGGTCTCCGGATGCATTCACCTGCACCATGCATTCACCTGCACCATGACAACCAAATAAGCATTGCTATGCAGATGCAGAAGGCTGCTTCTGTGCACTGAACAGAAGAACTGGAAGACATGTTTTGCATGTAGTAGTTCCAAGATTTAATTTCCGGCAGCAATGAGCAGTCCCGGATTAAACTCTGTGGAGGCCCCTAGGTAGTCAAAATTGGGCAGGGCGGAGCGCCTCGCACTGTGATGCTTTCAAGCATCTAGTTGGCCACTGTGAGAACAGGATGCTGGCCTTTTCTTAGGTAATTAAGGTTGTTGTTGTTGTTCAGTCGTTCAGTCGTGTCCGACTCTTCGTGACCCCATGGACTAGAGCACGCCAGGCACGCCTATCCTTCACTGCCTCTCGCAGTTTGGCCAAACTCATGTTAGTAGCTTCGAGAACACTGTCCAACCATCTCATCCTCTGTCGTCCCCTTCTCCTTGTGCCCTCCATCTTTCCCAACATCAGGGTCTTTCCCAGGGAGTCTTCTCTTCTCATGAGGTGGCCAAAGTACTGGAGCCTCAACTTCAGGATCTGTCCTTCTAGTGAGCACTCAGGGCCGATTTCCTTGAGAATGGATAGGATTGATCTTCTTGCAGTCCATGGGACTCTCAAGAGTCTCCTCCAGCACCATAATTCAAAAGCATCAATTCTTCGGCGATCAGCCTTCTTGATGGTCCAGCTCTCACTTCCGTACATTACTACTGGGAAAACCATAGCTTTAACTATACGGACCTTTGTCGGCAAGGTGATGTCTTTGCTTTTTAAGATGCTGTCTAGGTTTGTCATTGTTTTTCTCCCAAGAAGCAGGCATCTTCTAATTAAGTAATTAAGGTAGAAAACATAAACTTGTTGCATGGCTGTCATACATCCTGATTAGCAAACCCATGGAAATATTTGCCACTGGGCATGGGCTGGGCCTACTTCCCACTCAACATGAAAGAGAGCAAAACAAGAGGAGAGACAAAAACAAGCATTAGGCAGCAGCTGGAGCGCATAATTACAAATGCACCAGAAGAGCTTGCCCACACATGATGCAGGACAAAATGTCCCCCTTAGAAGGAGGAAATGCAAGAGGCAGTGTTAATAGCCACCTACTGCACAGCTTCTGCTCCTGAGAGGGATGTGTTCGCGTGGGCAGCGTTGCCGCTCATCTTCCCTGTTCGAGAGCAGAGAATCCGAGTGAGCTGCAACATTCTGATGTGCACCCTGGCTTCCAGCAAGTTCAGCAAGAACTGGGGGACTCTTGCATGCTGGTTGCCACTTGGCTACTTTCTCCCCATTAGGAGTGGGGGAAGAAACTGATTTGGAACACTTCGCTCCTATCGAGTTTGGCAAGAACCAGGGTTCTTGAGGAACGGGAGGTGGGGCAGGAGGCAGCAGCTCCTGTTTCATCTCAGGTGGTGAAATGGGACATGACATGCCGCCCCGTGCACCAGTAGCTTTCAGGGGGGAAAGTGAGAAAAAAGGAGGCAATGTTGCCATCCAAATATTCTCCCATGCTTGTGCTTCAGGTTCTCCCCCCATGTTCTCCCAGCCTATCTCTTGTGGCAGTGGCACATCTTGAGTTCTGCGGATCCCTATAGTTCAGGGGTGGCCAACTCCCAAGAGACTGCGATCTACTCACAGAGTTAAAAACTGGGAGTGATCTACCCCCTTTTTTGGGGTTCAGGTCCAAGTTATTGAACTTTTTTTAGGAAGGAGGAAGGCCCATGGGGGGGGGGGTTCGGGTCAAAGTTGTTGTGTTTTTTTAGGGAGGAGGTAAAATATTGAGCTTTTTCTAAGGTGAGCCACAGTTGTTCAGCTTCTTTGGGGGGTGCCAATGATCTACCGCAGATGTCCAGTGATCTACTGGTAGATCACGATCTGCCTGTTGGACATGCCTGCATAGTTCATAAACAAGTAATAATAATAATAATAATAATAATAATTATTATTATTATTATTTGTACCCCGCCCATCTGGCTGGATTTCCCCAGCCACTCTGGGCGGCTTCCAACAAAAATCAGATACAAAAATATCACACATTAAAAACTTCCCTGAAAAGGGCTGCCTTCAGGTGGCTTTTGAGAACAGAATGGTGCCCTGAATGTGCACTGTTAAAGTCTTTGTGTATACTGAAATGGGATAAAAGTCACCAAGTTATTATTTTCCTTTGGGAGAGTTGTGAAAACCCAACTTGGATGGGCATTTCTTATATTGAGAAGAAAAATATGGCGGTCCATGGGATTTTGTGGAATTTGATCATGTCAAAAAGTGTGCATTCTTGGGGAAATCTGGAGTTCTGAAGCAGCAATGTAGGGTGGGAGAAGGAGAAAAGTAGAAATTATTACCCCTGGAGTGGGACCACGACGTAGTATAACCCATACACTCCTACTAGGGAGCTCTTTAGGGAGGACAGTGTTTCAAAACATTTTCATGTCCCCTTCCTCAGGGCTCCCAGTGGTGGCCTAGGGAGGACTTTCTTTCTTGATCAGAATATTTATATACTGCCATTTATAAAATATATCACAGCTTGCCTAACCTACCTTGTACGGTTGTTGAAAGGATAAAATGGGGAGGCCAGAACCATTGAGCTCCTCAGCTGGAAAGGTTGTGCACATAAACATAGTAAGGGGAAGATCTGTCTTCTGTTCCATGGGTGTGCTTGTTTCTTCCCTCTTCCCCCTTACTATTTCATTTTCCCTTTTGTTTTTCTGCTTTACAGATGGTAAGTCTGAGACCAGGCATGGGCGTAGCTGGAATTAATCTTGGGAGGGGGCAGAATACCCATCTGTCATCTTCCTCCATCTGGTTCTATCTAGCGGATTCAGAATGAAATGTTTCAACAACACTTGTTTTTAATAATAATAATAATAAAAACAATATTAATTTATTTATACCCTGCCCATCTGGCTGGGTTTCCCCAGCCACTTTGGGTGGCTCCCAACAAAATATTAAAAACACGATAAAATTTAAAACATCAAACATTAAATTACTGTTTTAAATTACTGTCTGCTGCGGTTGCCAACTTTTTTGCCTGCACTTGTACTACGTAGGGATAAAAAAATAAAAGTAAATTGACACCGAGGATCCTGACACACCCACACCCTACATCCCAAATAAACTTCTTACAATTCCTAGGGTATGAAAAATTATCTTGTAGTTAAATTCTGACTGCTGGGTCTAGAAAACCGTTTGCTGCAGGATCAAGCAATGTGAATCTCTATTTAAAACCATTTATAAACCACTCAGTATCTTTAAACCATCTGTACACTGTGTACAATGTAAAAGATAATAATATGTATATATGGAGAGAGAGAAAGAGAGAGAGAGAGAGAGAGAGAGAGAGAGAGAGAGAGAGAGAAGAGAAGCCAACCACCAAGTTGGTGCCTTTAAACCAGGCGCCAAGAAGACCCAGCAGCGGCAGGAAAGACTCTGGTGCCGTCGGGCGCGTGAAGGTTTGCGCGCATCCCGCTTCCTGACGCCCCTGGCAAGCCAATCAGAGGGCGCGTCCCTGAAGCACCTTGTGACAGGCAGAGAGCTGGGCCCTCCCTCTCTCCTCGCCCTGAGCTAGAGAAGCTGGGAGGCTGGGCGGGCCCAGCTCGGCCGCTGCCCAGGGCGGGGTTTCGAGAGCAGCAGCATCCGTGATCGCGGTTTGTCGCCGCTCCAAGGATTCAGGGCTTATTTAAGCCGGCCACGCGCACACGCGAGCACAGGCGCGCGCGCGCAACGCAGGCAGCTGCTGAGCATCCTTAGCAGCAGCAGCAGCATCGGGCAGCCAGGGATCCGGTGGGGGAGCAGCAGTAGCCCGAGCCAGACAAAGCAAAGATGGCAGGGATCCTCGCTTGGTTCTGGAACGAGAGGTTCTGGCTGCCGCACAATGTCACCTGGGCGGATCTGAAGAGCACCGAGGAAGCCACCTTCCCTCAAGTGGAGGACCTCTACCTGGCCTTCCCCCTGGCCTTCTGCATCTTCATGATCCGCATGGTTTTCGAAAGGTGAGGCTGGGATCTGGGATCTGGATGCTTCTCTCTCCCTCTCTCTCTCTCCAGCCCCACAAGCACACCCACCCACCCACCCAGGAAAGGGCTGCCCCCTCTTCTACTTCTTCCCATAGGCAAACAAGCTCCCAACTCGCTCCTGTGGGGCTTGTTTTATTTGGGCCATTGGGGTCTCTCCGCCTCTGGAGATGTTTGGCTCTGGGGGTGGTGAGGGGAGAGGGCTTTGCAGTTTGTAGACAGGCAGCCTCATGAGTGGGGATTATATGGGGTGTACGGATCAAACTTCTCTGAAGAATAAGAGGGGTGTGTGGGTGTTGATCGCCAGCGTTGGTCCAGTGTTAGCAGCATTGGTCCAATGCTGCCACACCGACTTAAAAACAACCAAAAACATGCCCACTCAAAAGGCAAGGAGGCATTTTATTTTGATTAGAGAGGCTTTTTGAGCTAAGCTTTGGATCACCTTCCTGGTTGCTCCTTCCCCCAGATGCTACCAATGCAGATGGTTTTGTGGTGGGCAACGTGCCTGCGTGATGGCATCCAAGGCAAAAATTCATTGATAAATGACCAGCAGGCTTGCTAATCGTATGGGGGTGTGGGGGGGAACTATGCGCTTGACCCTGCTAAAAATTCCAGTGTTGTTGTTTTTGAAAATGGGAACTCCACATTGATGGTTCCACCAACTTCCTTGAAAATAGGCTAATTGCCTCATTTCTAAAATGAGGAAAGCAGGGTTCAGTCAAGTCTGCCTGGAGCCCAGGCCTCAGACCTGTAAACTGCTGTCTAATTGCACAGCTGTGAGTAGGTAAGCTGTGAGGAGGAGGTAAAATGCTCTGTACATACCCAGAGGTACACATACCTTTTACCTCGTGTTCCAGATCTCATGTACGGCATTTTGAACACCTCATGGGTTTATGAGTCCTTGGTCGAAATAATCCTAGAAACACTATTCCATGTGGAACACCTGACTGGAAAAAAATCCATTTCTTAAAAAGGTCACTTGTATACTGGTGACATAGCTTGTAGGTTTTAAAGTAAAAGAGAATCAGTGTCATAAAACAGTAAAATGCTGTATAATTAATGAATGCAATCTGATTATTAAGATAGGAATCTGTCGGTTTTCAGTCCTTCGTTATACCTCCAAAATTATTTGCTCCAGGAAAAAGCCTGATGGTTAAGTTGGCAATCTTTCCTTTATGCTTTCCCTGTTGTTTCGTTGAAGAGCTGTTTCCCTTCATGATAAACACAGGACAACAGCACAACAGAAAAGAATCCTTTTTGGAAATGCAGAATAATAACTGCTGTGATAGTTAACTGAGAACACCTCTTAAATTTTAAGGTTGGTGTTTATAATGATCTACATAGAATATCACTTTTCTTAAATACTAACCCAAACTGATCATAGACTAAATGTCAGCTAATACAATGTGTGAAGTTATTGTGTGGTAAAAATGTCTGTTTATTGGCAACTAGTTTTCCTGGAGGCTCATTTTGAGTACTTCTGCCCTAGCCTTTTCTCCCAAGATGGACAACATTTGTTTACTTGTTTTGTCTCCTGGATTCTCAGGAATATGCTTTCTGCACTGTTACATTCCTGCATATTCCCTGTTGTCCTGGTTTTTTAAAAAAGTTCTTTTTTAAAGTGCTGTTTTGTAATGATTTTTAGACCTATCAAAATAACAGCTCAAAGCTTTCAAATATGACATATTGCTATTGTTTCTCCTGGTGTAGTGGAGTGCTTGGGGATGTGCCCCTCCCCTTTCTACATTACCTACCTGTCTATAATTATCTTAATTGTCTCTATTGCTCTATCCTATGCTGTGGAGTTCTTTAAACTCCTACGTTTAACCTGTATGGGAAAGTCGATCAACTATATGGAACAGAGGGGGGTAGGGGGAAAGAGACCTTATCCACTTCTCTTTTTTATTAACACATTATGGGGTGGGTGGATGCATGCACGCAAGCCTTGAGAATTTTTTTTTAATGAAGGACATACGGAGCAAAAGGCAGAGGGCCTTCTCAGTAGTGGCACCCACCCTGTGGAACGCCCTCCCATCAGATGTCAAAGAGATAAACAACTACCTGACATTTAGGAAACATCTGAAGACAGCCCTGTTTAGGGAAGTTTTTAATGTGTGACATTTTAATGTATTTTAATCTTTGTTGGAAGCCGCCCAGAGTGGCTGGGGTACAAATAATAAATTATTATTATTAAAGTTATTGACTGTTGCCTAGGCTGCAGGACTGTCTTAGCATGGTAGCCTCAGCAACACAAGCTCTGACTGACCTCCCTTGGTGTTGCTGGGTAAGTCTGCTCAGTACATCCATGGTAGGAGTGCATGATGGTGATGCTGCTGCCCGTTTCATATTGCCTCTTTTCCTTCCCAGTGTTCTCAGTCTCCATTGCAAGAGACTGGCCCATTTGGATTGGTGGAAATGGGGCTTCCTATCAGTCCAAGAGAGGGGTACAACTGTTACTCCCCTCTGCTTGTTGCTGCGGGTTCTTTTTTCCTTGTCATCTTAGCTCTCTTATGGGGTGAGCTGCAGCTATGACTGTCCTTCTCAACGCTCTTTGCAATCGATTGTCCTAAAGCACATATTGTCTTGGAGACTCTCTGAAGGAACTTTGGTCTTAAGGATCCTTCCTTTTAGGATGATAACACTATAGTTTAAAAACAAAACACAACCATGCCACCTGGGGATTAGATAATACTCTACTGCCAAGCAGTAGGAATAACACTAGTATGACATTAATCAAATAAAAAATAAACTGGTGTGTTTGTAACACAAAAAACAACTTTGTCAGAAGACGGCTGTTTCCCATCCACAGTATTTTGCTTTTTATTGCTCACAGGTATTCCCTATCTGGAATGTCACAATTCTGCTCTTCCCTTCTACTTCAAACACCCAATGATCTCTCTTTTGTTCTTCACCAGTAAAGAACAAACACTTTATTAACAAAGCACATTTTTTAAGAGCCCAGAATTGGATGTACACTGAACAGTTTGATAACCTGATGCTCTGCATATGTTTACCAGGATGCCCAGGCCAAATATTTATTTCTGAATCCTTTAAAACTAAGCGGGTTACTTGAGTGGGTTTTGTCTCCTTAATTATGCCTCAAAGTCCTTTCAGAATGTGGCTGTCTGTGAATAGTACTGGTACTTTATAAATAATATTCTTAGGTTCAACCTTTCCAGCTTTAATGGATACTTAAGTGTCTTAAGACAGTGGGTCTTTATTTTGTAGGATAAGTTAGGAAGGTGATCGTGTTAACTTACTTGCTTTTATCAGAAGCATTTCCCCACTTACGAAGTCATGTTTGTATTCTTTTTACATATAAACACTTAACCAAAATTTCAGGATCATGGTTTGACATTGGTTTCAGGTCATGGCTTGTCCTGAAGTGGGTAACCAAAGCTTCCCTGGTAGAAACTATGGTTAATTGTGAAGACTTTGTCATTGCACCCAGGTGAGCCACAAAGGGAGAAGTGAAGGGTCTATGGGCCACGAGCTAATTTTTATCTTAACTTGTTAAACCAAGATAGGTTCATTCAAACGTTTGCCAATTGGTTCTTTTGAAAATGCCTTGCTAATAATGAAAATTGCATACTGAAGATGTCCATTTTAAGTGTCTTCAGCTGGTTCGTGGACTAAGGCATACAAAAGTCTCACTTGTATCTCTGCTTATTACGCTGAGGTATGTCTGTCGCTCACTTTTATAGTTAATACAATTGTATATCAGTTGACATTTATTCACTGATTATAACCTAACTGCAACAGCTAGCAATCTAATGAGAATGATTATTTTCTTTGCAGTCCTATGTATGATTACTTGGACACAGGTTTCATTGAATGTAGTAAGCAGGCATAGAATCAGACTCTGTGGCTTTACACAAAGATTTAATAATGTCTGTCCAAAGTCACATGACGTACAATATGCTTGACAGCCTGCTTTGAGGATTACAATTTCTTACTCTCTATTTGCAAGTCTCCTTTTGACCTAGAAATGGATACAGCTTCTAATAGTGCTAAGCTCACCCTATTTAGCAGGGTGTCTTCATGACCACCTCAGATTTCACTATTATTCACCATAGTATTGCATTCAATATTCTGCTTAAATCACTTAATGCAAATGTAGTAGGAACACAAAGTTGTAGCCATTTTGGCAGAAAAGTGCACTCCTACATCTTAAGTAAATCTCTATCCATGTTTGTCCCAAAGTCCTGCTGAGTTCAGTGAGGCTTGCTCCCAAGTTAACATTGTACCCTTGGTCATTTCATCAAGAGCTCACCTCTGCTTTCTGTATGGAACTGGAATTGCCAGTATTATATCTCTCAATTACAACACTTCGAGATAATTACTCTTTCCGGAAATACCTAATTGCATGCCAGAATTGTTTGGAAATTTCTTGGCTTTTTCTGTGGGCTTGCTTTCCTGGAAAAGGAAGCTCAGGTACTGTAACTTCTTATTCAAGTTTTGCTGACTTGTCAAACACAAATTTTGACATCAAACTATTATGAAACTGTTTGTCAGTTGTTAGGAGTGAGCTCCTATTGCTCGGTCCCAGCTCCTGCCAACCTAGCAGTTCGAAAGCACGTCAAAGTGCAAGTAGATAAATAGGTACCACTCTGGCGGGAAGGTAAACGACGTTTCCGTGCGCTGCTCTGGTTTCGCCAGAAGCGGCTTAGTCATGCTGGCCACATGACCCGGAAAAACTGTCTGCGGACAAACTCCGGCTCCCTCGGCCTGTAAAGCGAGATGAGCGCCGCAACACTAGAGTCGTCTGCGACTGGACTTTAGTGTCAGGGGCCCTTTTCCTTTACCTTTAGGACAGGGTAAGACCAGATTCAAATCCCCACTCAGCTATGATCTTTCTGGATGACATCGAGCTAGTCATTCACTTAGTCTCGAAATTGGGAAGAGGCCAAGTATGCCATATTGAGTTCCTTGGAGGAAAGTTGGGATATAAATGTAATAAAGAAAGCAAATATATTTTATAAGTTTCAGCAGCTTGGGGAAGTGCTGCTGGTGGGGGGGGGGGAATCACATTCCTAGATGCATGAAATAACTTGTTCTTTGTCATGCTAGGGACCTGTTTTTTGTTTTTAAAAAAGAGAAATAATTTCATCGACAGAAGTGGGGCTGATTTTTGAATACTCCTAGAATTGTCTTGTAAGTTCCAGTTTTCCTTCAAGCTTTAAATAATTTAGATTCTAATGTCTGTTTAGCCTACTGAGGCTTTAACAAATTATTTGTGATAATGGGTGTAGGTCCTAATTCCCCCCCCCCGGCTTTTAACCTTTGAACCTTAGCTAATCTAGTCCAGCAGCTTTTAATGGAAAGTGCTCGTTTCAAAGGGAATGCAGCTCACAAATGCCTTTTAATGATAAAGTTATATGGGAGAGGCAGTGCTCCAGAAACAAAGACTGCAAGGCAGAGATGAGAGCGAGAGACTGATCTTCAGTAAAGCTGGATAAATCTTTTCGCACAGTCAATAGAGGGGATGGAGGGGAAATATCTCTGTTCTTCATAGGGTGAATTGGAAAACACTACTTAGAGAATGGGTTTCGTTGCAGCACCCTCTGTCTCTCTCCCCCCCCACCCCACCCCACCCCAATCTCTCATGATTATGTCATTCTTGTGGTATTTGAGTTTCTTCCATTGTGATTGTCTGACTGCTTCATGGTTCATAGCAGTCCTGCTGAATCAGACAAACAGTTCGCCTAATCCATTTTTCCTGTAGTGACAAACCACACACCTCTAATAAACCCACAAACAGGACATGAAAACAGTAGCTGTCCCCTGCTGGTAGCTCCCCAGTTGCTGTTTGGAAGCACAGGTTTTATCTGCAATAAAGTGTTGCAGCACGGAGCACTCCTGAGTGGGGTTCCTGCTAACTGTGGCCCTTTTCAGGAAATTCCATTCTCCTCTCACCCTGTTCTCAGACCCCAAAGTGTCTGTCAGCATTCCATGCCCAATGGGCATGTTTGGCCTCCATTGGGTTGTTTTTTAAAAGTGTTTTTTAAGGACACTTAAAAAAAATACAACAACTTTGCAGTCTTTGAGGTTTCCCCGAAGCATTGTTGTTGGCTGTTTGCAACATAATAATGTGGGTGGGTATGTTTGGTGGGCAAAACTCTCTTTTTCACGCAGGAGGCCTGCAGTTCTAAATGAGCAAATGGGCAGGTTTTGGTTCATGGGAGAACATGGGTAGGTGTTAGCTCTGCTCCCCTCCATCTGTGAGGCAAGGGAGGAAACTTTTGATCACTGTCAGATTGCTGTGCAAGACACCAGTGAAGAGACTATCTTGGCATCGCTTGCAGCTGGAGGGGAAGGGCATATCATCTCATGGTGTTATCGTCGTCGTCTTCTTTTTTTTAAGGGGAGGAAAGGACTGCGGTAGTTAGGGAAACTTCCAAAGCTTTGACTAAGTCATGAGGAGAAAGATCTTGGGTGCAGCTAAACCCTTTCATTTTCTGAGTGGTGAAGCAGTTCCCTTTGGTGAAAGAGGCAGCACGACCCTGCTTCAACGGGGAAGTTAAGCCCCTGGAACTGAAGAGAAATGGAATGTGCTCTTTTGTCTCTCCCCCACCCACCCACCCAATGTGAACCCTGATCAACTTTCATAGCAGAGCAAGGTAGGCAGGTTCTACTTTTATTTATGTCTTCATAAGCTTAAACTTGCTGCCTTCTTAGCCTTAATGGCCAGCTTTGTATTTCAGTGTGTGTCTCCACCATCTGGAGGTGCATGCCTGGGATCCTGGGATCTTGACTGTTTTCACACACTAGCAACACATCCTGTAGAATTCTGTCCGTGATATTTTTATCTGCACGATCAGAATGAATTTTTCAGGAAGCCGAAAAGTCGTATTGGAAAACAACGGCTTCCGAGCAGTCTGCCCCCAAAATAGGAACTAGGCATTCCCTTTTGGCGACTGAAACCCTAGTTTAATGGCCGCTTGGCGCCTAGCTTATATGTTGCAAGTTTCATGTGTTGGGCAACTGCAGTTTGCGTAATCTGTATCAGCAGGCGGTGAGAAGGGCAGCGGTGGTGGTGCTGGCAGCTCATATGCTCAGTCTTGGAGGCTTGGGAGAGGCAGTAGAAGACATCACAGCATCAGAGGAGGTGGAGGTTTGCAGCAAGAGTTGACTGTAGCCACCTGCCAGTGAGTGGGCCTTAACAGATGCCTGATGGTGCTGATTACTGTCCCTGGGCTACACTAAAACCAACGGTAGAATTGTGTTCGTATTGCGCAGGAAGCTGCTTAATAATTTCATAGGGTGTATGCAACAAACAGTTGAGTCCTGCTTTGAATTTTATACATCTTATGAATTCTAAAGGTGCTTCTTAAAGGTTGAATTATAATTTTGGATTGCATTACCACAGTATTTCACCCAGGCGATAAGAATACTCTATTGCTTATATGAGATCTGCCTGCTTATGTTGATAAAAGTTATGCTAATTTTATGCAGCTTGACCCCCCCAAAAAAAACATTTTCAGTGTAGCGATAACAAAATGCCACCTCCTCCTGTTTATACTGTAGCCCCAATCCTAGTTCTACAATACCCAGACATATATTGGTTTGAGAAGAAATGTGCGGTAGAATAATTCACTGCAGTCTAAAAGGTGGGTGGTGAATCGTTTTTATCTATAGTCCCTCTCCCCCCTTTTCTGAAAGCCTATTCTTGTGCTTACACCATCCACTTTACATGCCAGCTAAAATTTGCAGAAATTACCGGTACTACAGTGCAGTGTGAGAACAGTTCTCGTGGCACAACCTGCATGCTTATGACAAAAACTCTCTCTTTTGTTATGTGTTTAAAACATGTAGGCTCCTGCCCAGTGCATGATAACAAGAACAGCAGAGTGTGGCAGTGGCTACAATAGTTGGTTTTGCAAATCTCAAGGAGTTGCGATTCGCAGCCTGCTGATATACGGAACCGATGGGATTAAAATGGAGATAGGGCATCTTAATTCGCTGTGATGCAAAGAAAATGATGGGGCTTCAAACAAGCTTCAATACGCCTGTGAACTAATTTCTAATCCCTAATTTGTAATGACTCTGTTCAGGGCCGTCTTAAAGGGATCGGCCGTCCTGGCGCGACGATCCCTCGGCGCCTCCGGTGGGCCGCCTCTCCGCCCACCTCCCTCCCGCGCTGGTCGCCCCTCGGGAGGGGGCGGGGGGTGAGGGGCGTGGCGCTGCAAGCCGGCCGCCCTCCGGAGCCCCAGCTGGAGCGCTGGGAAGGGTGCGCAAAGCCCCGCGCCGCTCCAGTGCCACGCCCCGCTCCAGCTGGGGCTCCGGAGGACAGCCGGCTTGCATAGGGGCGGGCGCGGGTTGGGGTGGGGGCGCCCCTGGGGGGCCTGGCGCCCTGGTGAACCGCACCACCCAGCCCCTATGACGAGACGGCCCTGACTCTGTTCCTATAAATGAAAGAATGCCCGTGGGGGTGTATCAGAGGATTAAGGTGACATGCTCTGCCCCCAACCTATACATGTTTAATTGAATGTCTCTGCAGAACATCTGTGTGTATGGCACTTTCTCTGCAATTGGGAACCCTGGGAAAAGCGATCTAATGAACCACAAAGGGGAAAGCCCTATGTTACAGTGGTACCTCGGGTTACAAACACTTCGGGTTACAAACTCCGCTAACCTGCAAGTAGTTGCTCTGGGTTGTGAACTTTGCTCCCAGATGAGAACGGAAATCGCGCGCCGGCGGTGCAGCAGCAGCAGCAGGAGGACCCATTAGCGAAAGCACGGCTCAAGTTAAGAACGGTTTTGGGTTAAGAACAGACCTCTGGAACGAATTAAGTTCGTAACCCGAGGTACCACTGTATTCACTTGGTGGACATTTTGACTGAGAGTGAGCACATCGGCCCACTGTGCTTATTTTGCTCTGCACACTTAAGAATGGGGCATGTGTGCGCAGCTGATTGTCACCAAAAGAGGACATTCATAGTGCAAAAGCTCCCTTTTCAAATTGCAGCTATCTCCCGTTTCAGGCTGCAACTTTTCTCCATGCCTTCATGTCTACTGATGACAGTATTCATAGTATGGTGGAGTATGGAGAGCCTAGCCTTGGGGTCTTGCTCTGTGCTTGGCTCACCAGACTCTGACTTTTTCACATGCTAAAACAGCCTCTTAAGTGCTTGGCAATCAGGTAAGGTAGACTTACATATTCCAGACCTGCCTCCATCCACCCTACATCCTGCAAACAAAGAAAAGATCATTCAAATACTATGCAACTGCCCTCCTCTTACAATTAAGCTCCACTCTGAAAATACGTTTCTTCAGCGTCTAGGTAAAATCTTATTTCTATATGATTCGCTGGCAAGTTTCTTTCTTTCTTTTTTAAAGAACCATACACCTGGCTAGTTGGCATCTGCTGTCTTTTTGTTTTGTCATCTTGTCACCTCCATTTAAAAAAAGCTAATTTTCTCAGACATCCCTGCACACCACCCCCTCCCCTTTTTCTCTAAGTGATGTAGTCACTGATCTGTTAACAAAAAAGAACTAAGAACAGATTAGAATTAGTGAAATAGACAAGAGACTACTGGTATCTGGTTCCTTCTTTTGCTTCCCACTGTCTACCTTTTCATGGAGTGATGTATGTCAAGGTCTAGAATAAATACTAAAAAGAGAAGAACAGAAATAAATTCTCAAGACATAGGTGAATTGGCTTAGATTGGCCAGAGCCAAATCTAGAGAAAGATTTGACCTAGTTCCATCAAACTGTTCAACATAGCAGACTAAGTAGGTTATAAATCTGTGGGTTGTTGTTGTTTTTTTAATCAAATGCCTGAAATTAGACAAATTCATAATCTTATTTTTAGGGTATACATTTGATAGGTTAGGCAAAGGTTGAAACTAATATTTCAAGCTGTGCTTGTGCCAAGGTGCACACGGGTTTACTTTGTTACATTGGATTTTCTTCTCGTTCTGCAATATTGGGCAGTATTCAATAGCATATGCCCATCTTTGTTGCTGGAGCAGTGAGTGCACGCACTCTAGGTTTTGCAACAGTTCTTTTCCTATTGTATTTTTCATTCTAATTTAATTACAATAACAGGCCATGTTAAAATTTGGGTTCTGGTAATATGTTGTTTTTTATTGGTACAGATTATGCTTTTTTGAACAAATTCATTTTTTGTATGCACAGACACAAAATAAATTATGCAAGAAATACCAGAAAACTCTCTCTCTCTCTCTTTTACAGTACTTAGTATTTCTTGGTAGACTTCTTCACGTGAGATGGTTTTTCACAGTAAAACAAAAAGCATCTTGTTTCCACGTTTCTCTATCTTTCCCAGAGGCTCATTATAGTGAGTGACTTTCACCATCACTATAATATGTCAGGGACTTCAGAGCCAAATATCCACCGCAGATTTGGTCTCTCCTACTATCTTTGTAATTGAAATATAAGCTGTAATGAACTACCTTGTTTGTCAGATGATTGGTGTATTCATTCTCTCCCTCCCTCTCTTGCACACGCACACACACACAAACGCACACACACACTGTCCACAGAACCTTTGAGGTCTAGTCCAGAGGTTATATGTTAGTGGGGAAATGTACATTTTTTATCCTATGCATCTGATTTCTTAGCCAAAGCCCCAAATTAGAAATATTTCCTGTTTCATTAAACCAAGGAGAAAAGAATAACAGAGTATAAAGGTGATATATCTGGAGCAAATTGTGATCTAATATCTGTCCTAGGTAAAGGTAAAGGGACCCCTGACCATTAGGTCCAGTCGCAGATGACTGGGGTTGCATCGCTCATTTCGCTTTATTGGCCGAGGGAGCCGGCGTACAGCTTCCAGGTCATGTGGCCATTATCCATTGGTCCTACTGGCACGCCCCGCCTGCGGACTCCCCCCTCCCTGCATGCCGCCAGATGGCCGGGGGGTGCAACGAGCCACCAAGCCACACGGCTCTGCCGCCACCACCACCCTGTCCTGATTGGTGCATGCCCCCCCACGCTCCTCGATCTGGGGCCGGCCTCCCTCACCTCCCGTCCCGCGTGGGGAGCCCCAACTGGAGTGCTGGAAGGGCGCCCAGAGTCCCGCGCCGCTCCCCTCATCCCCCACTCGCCCGCCCCCCCTCCCGAGAGGCGGTCAGCATGGGAGGGAGGCGGCCCCAGAGGCAGAGAGGCGCGAAGGCAGCACACCGGACTCCCCGCCCCGTGCCCTGCGCTCTCCCCCGGATGCCCCAGACGCCACCCTCCCCCCCGCCAGCCCACCACCACCACTACTCCCCGGGGCACAGGGGTGCCAGAGGGATCACCGCACCACGGCGGCCGATGTGCTTAAGACGGCCCTGAGCATGACTAAGCCGCTTCTGGCAAACCAGAGCAGCGCACGGAAACGCCTTTTACCTTCGCACCGGAGCGGTACCTATTTATCTACTTGCACTTTGTGCTTTCAAACTGCTAGGTTGGCAGTTCTGTCCTATATCTGTCCTATATCTTCATAATTACTCTGTGTACATCATTATTTAATTCTAGTTTCCTTTAATCTTTTTCTAGCCAGATCCCAGAAGACAGGAGTGTCTACTTGAAACTGTTGAGTGTCCCAATAATTAATCTCCGCATTAAACCACGGTTACGAGGCGGTGAGATGAGCTTCATGATTATGATTATGGTACCTCTGGCTAAGAACTTAATTCGTTCTGGAGAGATCTGTTCTTAACCTTAGCTACCATTTTAGCTAATGGGGCCTCCCGCTGCCGCCGCACAATTTCTGTTCTCACCCTGAACCAAAGTTTTTAACCTGAGGTACTATTTCTGGGTTAGCGGAGTCTGTAACCTGAAGCGTCTGTAACCCAAGATACCACTGTATTAGGGACTGCCAGACACCTGTCTTTATTTGGTTGAAATAATTAATTATGCCAATCAATGGATTAATATAATAGGGTACAGAAGGACCTGTTCCTATGGCTGCACATATTACAAGTGGAAGATGAGCAAGGGAGATGAATAGTTACCTATATACTTGAGTATAAGCCTAGTTTTTCAGCAATTTTTTGTGCTGAAAAAGCTGCCCTCGGCTTATACTTGAGTGAGGCGAGCGGTGGGAGCGGCGAGAAAGAAGCCCTTTCTCTCCGCTCATGCTGCCACCCGCTCTCCCCAGTCAACCATTCCTTAAGAAGCGTACAAGAACAGTGGTTCTTTACTCTCCCCAGGCAGCTTGTTCCATTCCTGAACTGCTCGCATAAATGCAAACTTGGCAAAGGAGGAAGAGGAAGGAGCAGCCCAAAGGGCTGCTTTCGGGCTGCTCGTTCCTCCTCCTCCTCCTCCTCCTCCACAGCGGCAAAGGTGAATCGGCTTATACTTGAGTCAATAAGCTTTCCCAGGTTTTTGTAGGAAAATTAGGTGCCTCGGTTTATATTTGGGTCGGCTTATACTCGGGTATATACGGTAAATGTTTTGACTGACATTTCAGACAATGGAAAGTTGAAAGAGGGAGGTCTGGAAAAGCAGTTATCATTATTGGATTTCTAGGGCCCGGATGGCCCACCTTCAAATTGCTTGCTGATTCCTAGTCTTGTGCATTCTGTGAGTAACCTTTTTATTTATTTACTTACCATATTTATAGTCCTCTCTTCGCCAAAGGAGGAGCAGAGCACTGTGCCCCTTCTCCAGCAGCCTGATCACTTTCCTGCATGCAATTTCCTTGTCGCCTGTGGCTAACGGCAGACTTCTTAGATTTTAAACTTTCTCAATTTGAAATTCAGATATTTGCTGAAGTATGCATAATAACTGGTTATAATTATTAAAACTGGGTCAAAGCTAATGCAGCCAGTTACATTTTAATTGCTATTGTGATAAACACACACACACACACACACACACACACACACATGTTCAGGAAGTGTCCCAACTCTTTTTCGTACCAGCATAGAATCCAAGGAGGCTAATAACTTCTGTGGGGTTATTTATTCAGCCTAGGCGTATAATTCACAGCTTTGTGTCATATAGCTTATATAGCGTTTTTTGCCTGACAGAATTTTGGAGACAGAATTTTGCTTGGCTCTTTGTACACATGAAAAGATACTAAACAATAACGCTTGAAAGTGCAGATGAGTTTGGCTGCAATCCCATGCATACCTATTTGGAGGTGAGCACTTTTGAGCATAAAATAGTGCTACTTAGTAATTGAGGGTGATGTAGCAAACGGGATGATGTCACAAAAGTACACAAGACAGTTAGATTTGCTGCATGCTGACATCACTGAAATGATACATTTGGAACGTGAACAATGCTTCCTGAGTAGGCAGGCACTTCAGAAGCAATTACTGTACCTAAAAATCTTCAAAGGCTGTTTCTGACACTGCCTGAAGCTTCCATGGAAAAAATTGTTTTCTTGGCAAAATGTGGTTATTAACAATACGTATCTGACTTTACAAGTTTTATAGGTTAGCCTGTACTCAATGTTGGTTGGTTTTAAATTGCCATACTGTATATTAAAACAACAACAACAACAACTGAAAACTAATGGCTTTTATTAGTGTATCAATGAAAAATAAGCATACAGTGGTGCCTCGCAAGACGAAAATAATTCGTTCTGCGAGTGTCTTCGTATAGCGAATTTTTCGTCTTGCGAAGCACCAACGGAGAATAGCGGTTTTGACGGGGGGAAAAAGAAAAAAAAAATCGTCTTGCGAGGCAAGCCCATTGACATTTTCGTCTTGCGAGGCAGCCTTCCGCTAGCGAATGCCTTTCGTCTAGCGAGTTTTTCGTCTAGCGAGGCATTCGTCTAGCGGGGCACCACTGTATTGCCATTGGGATCTCATAAACGAGATCTCCAGCAGCTGTGTTCATTGCCATACATGAAATAATTCTGTCTTCCATAATATTCTTTTACTGTATTAAAACACATTCCCAAAGTGTGGGTTACCCCTCTTCTCGCAAAAAAAAAAGCCATGAACAAAAGGTCTGAACCTGGATTCTTTAGAATTCAAGTGAAACCTGCAACAAAACATTGCAGAACATCATTATCCTATCTCCTGCCCAGCGTTGCAGTCACTTAACCCATTCTCCAGGATACCATAAGACATGGCACCCTCCAGATGTTGAACATCAACTCCCATTGTTTCTGCTGGCTGGGGCTGATGGGAGTTGTAGTCCAACAACATATAGAGGGCACCACATTGGCTTCCTCATTTACAAGATGTAATAACGTTCCACTCCTCTTCCCAGTTTCCTTCATTTTTCTTTTCCAACTAACACAACATGTTCCCTTCTCAGTAGTCCCGTTTTGGCTCTAATTGGCACTCATCGTTTGAGTTCCCTATTAGAGGGAGCGATAGTGGCACAAAATAGCAGATGTCAAGAAAATGACTCATATTTTTAAGGTACTTGTGATGTCAAATATAATAATCTCTCTCTCTCTCTCTATATATATATATACTTCCATTGTATAAGGAAGAGCATTTATCTTAAATCTGTATGCCTTCCTCCTACTGTATCAATTATGAAGCTAACTCTCATTCTGTTGTCTTGTCATGATTGTAAAAAACATGAATAGCTTTTCCAGCACTTTTCCTTCAGGTAGCAGAATTCCAAAGAAGGAATCTGTTCCTCTGTTTGCTACAAGAAAAGTGAAATGCCGTTTTTGTCTTCCCACCCCTCTAAGCGAGTGTTTAAGGTAATAGTTGTCACAATGGGCACACGGTGCATGTTCTGAGGATGCACCCATCCATGTTGGGCCTGATTCACGGATGCAGGTAGCTTAGAATCCAGGTGTATGGAGACAGTTCCACAGGGCAAGTACTTCTCTGTGCACTTCAGCGTTGAGTCTATGTTGCTCCAAGTGCATCCATATTCATCACACTACTTTTAAAAAGGCATATTTTGTTCCATCTTTTTAAAAAACAGATTGCTTTATTTCTCTTTAGCCAGACCTTCGCATAAAGTTTTATATGCATAAAGTTTTATATGGGTTGTCCCTAAAACCCAATCTTTCCCTCCCACTGCTGTGCATTTGCTGTTGTGTGATTAAAGTTGGTGGAACAGCATGCACAATGAGCAACTTCATGCAAACAGCTTGAATTTTGGAGGAGTCTTGTGTGGTTGTGCTTCAGGCAGGCACCATGTGGCTCGTTGCACACCTGAACTAACTCTTAAGAGATGGCGTGCTTGATAGCCATTTGGGCCTGATGAATGTTGCCCCCAAACTGCTTTACAAGAGAATCCAGACGCAGAGTAACTGCTGCAAGCATTTGCACCATCCTTCGGGGTCCTGAAACTCGTATGTCAGAGGTGAGGCACTTGTGGGCCTCCAGATGTTGGACACAACTCCCTCCAGCAGCAACCAGAATGACAAGTGGATAGGGATAATGGGAGTTGTAGTTCAGCAACATCTGGAGGGCAACGGGATCCCCACCCGTACTCTACCTCCATTACCTGTGACTCTGGGGAATGTAGCATTAGGAGAATGGACATTGTCTCCGTTCAGATATGCCAGGCAGCTGGGGAAGGGGAATAAGATGCCAGAGAGGGTCAATCTTTGGTGGCATTCCTATAGCAAAAATAATGAGTCTCCTAGCCTTTAGTTTCAGATTGCTTATGTGAAAAGCACAGTGGTATGTTCACTGGAGAAAAGAAGGAATAAATACTCAAGATGCCTCCTATAAAGCACTGATATGCTGAGTTAAATGAATTAGAAGTATTAACATCCAAACCAGCACAAATGAGCAAATGTTTCTTCTCCACCCCAATTGTTTTGGAAAACTTAAGCCTAAAGAGCAATTTATTTTTAGATAATGCATCAGAGCAATTTATTTTTAGATAATGCACAACCAGCTGGCTGTGAAGTATTTATTTTTGACTTTGCAATACACCTGTATATGCTTTTCTAAAATTGTGTTCTAACTAATATGAATGTAGGCTTACAACGTTTGTATCTGTTGAATAATTTCTGCCCCACCTTTTTATTCCAAAAGAGACACTCAACACGTCTAACAAGGTAAAATAAGATAAGAACAATTCCATTGTTAAAGCTGTAATCCTAACCCTCTAGCCATGCTGCTGGAGGGGTTTTAGGATTTAGCATCTTCTGGTTTCTGCCAGCTGTGCTCACTGGGACAAGATACTACAAGTTGTAGTAAAGGGTGTAGGTGAAATGGCTTCCCTATGCAAGAGGGAAGTAGGCTTGGAAGTGAAAGGCAAGATTGGATGGAAGGCTAATGATTTGTTTTCTGCATCTGACAAGAGGACTACAATTTCCCCCTCAGATTTGGTGATTCCGATTCATACCTCTTGCATTGCTGCAGTCAGCAAACTGTTCCTGTGGCTTACAGCCTGGAGACGCCAGCAAGTATGGAATGAATAGCCTGTTCTTTCACAGAGATTACGGAGTTCCCCAAAGTGCAACTACACAGATATGGCTGTGGCCATCTTTAGCTTTCTGCTTGCAGCTGATGTTCAAGTTGCTTGCTGAATTGTTATCTTGACCTTGCTCTCAAAAAAAACCTCAGGATTTTCGCACATACTCCCTCTTCCCCTTTTATTCTTAAGCAATCCTGTGAAGCAGATTGAGGGTGGTATTCAACAAATCTTTGCTAAGGGTAGACCTATTGCAATTAAATCAACCCAGTTAGTCATGGCCCATTTAATTTCAGTGGATGTACCCCGAGTAAAAGTTGGTTCAATGCCACCCTAAGCTGCTATCCAAGTAGTAGCTTGGGAGCTGAACCATAGCCGCCTCCTTTCTATTTACCATAGGTGATGCGTGTCTGTGTCTGTGTGGTGGGGAGTTTCAGAAGTGACTTTTGGATATCAAGTATGAAGAGGAAAGGGGTGTAGGCAGGCTGCTTTCAGAGTGGGGCAGGTAAAATATGAAACTTTAGTGTCTGGCTGTGGGTAGTAAAGATACAGTATACAAGAGATGGAATAAGAGAGGTAGTGCTTTGGAAGGTGAGAACATGAGTGCCTGGGATAGCAACTGAATGGACATCTGGGGAAAATAGGCTATGGAGCAAGAGGATGGGACATTTCAAGTGTGCATTGTATCTATTAAGTACATAGTACTAACAGCCTGGTGTGCTCTGGTCCATGCGGTCACGAAGAGTCGGACACGACTAAATGACTAAACAACAACACTAACAGCTTAGTGGGTTAGATGGTTACGTGTCATTTGCATCACTTAAACCTTGGAAGACATCGAAATGCTGTGTAATTTTGGACAATTGTAACCATCCGTTCTAGCATAAATGGGTGCAATTCCATTGAAGTCTGAACTTGAGCCATTTAAGACCCTCATCCCACCCACAATTGTAATCCTTGAACGTGCCATCCCCATCTGCAAGCTTTTTTGATTTGTCCTACATTTAATATAAAAGCTTCTCAGATATATCTGGCATACTTTACCAGTTATTTCATAAGCAGTACTATAGAAGGACTTGACTAAGGGCACAGTGATATCTGTTGTGTGTTTGAATAAATGTTTTTTTTTTCATATCTAGAAGTCGGGGTGGGGGAATATCCTTGAATGCTGGACTTAATCTGGTAACATGCGGTAATTTAGAAAAAAACTCTTCTTTCTGGATAACTCTTTTTTAAAAAATCCTGATCAGTTCAGTTATGAATCCAAAACAAAAGTCTGCCCTTTACCGAGCAGAATGTAGGCAATGTGAGGAAATCTGCTGTGAAACTGTTGGAAAAGGAACAGCATGTCTTTTTCAAAATACCAGTGGAAATGCCACTTCATATGAGAGAGACTCTCTCCCCATCATGCCCTCTGTTTTTCCATCCTTTTGCTCTTTAGGAAATCACATTATGTGTTAAATCTACAAACCTAAGACACCCCAGACAGACTTTGCAATAGGTGCAAAGTTGTTTCTTTTTGTGGGGGTTAGCTTAAGGCTGCTGATGGTCATCACCCAGTGATGGAGTTGTATTTACACTAAACTTGACTGTCCTTCACAGATGAAACACACCTCCCTTCTTGGAGATAATACATTCCAACAGCTTACCGGTATGTTGCACATGATGGGTTCCTGCACATGGAGCTCAGTGGTTCCCAAGCACACACACCCCCGGACCACTTGAAAATTGCTAATGGACTTTGTGGACCATTTGATTTTTTTTTTTTTTGCCTGTTTCAGAATTGTTATGCACCGTACTTGTCCAATGTTAGTTTCTTCCCTTTTTTGTGTCTACATCCTTCATCCCCACCTTCCATGCCTTTCAATTGCCTTCTCAGCCTCTTTCCTCTGTGCCTTTCCCCATCTTTCTGCCAGCCATGGCATCAATCCTCTAAGGAAGGCAAAGCCACCTTACCGCCCCATCACTTCTGCAGACCACCTGAATGAAGCTGATGGACCACTGGTGGTCCATGGACCACATTTTGGTGGAACCCTTGTGTAGTTGGCAGGTAATTTTGAATGAACTTCACCCCTTTGCGTTGCAGACAGAATTTAAAGCAGATCATGTTCTGTGTCCAATGAGTCAAATGGAAAAGAGCTATTGGATTTTTCTTTTGAGTCCCTTGAAGACTTACGAAGGTTACAGTACAGTGGGGTCATTTATCTTAAGTCTTTTAAATTGGAGGATTTAAATTAAAAACTGAGAAGACTTTAGATTGCTCCCTAGCATCCATATTGGTGGTCAAAAAACAACAACAAAACATTAACAAGCAGAATTGAGGTTTTGTTATCTCCCTGGGAACAACCTGAAAGACAAATGAGTTGGTGAAATATTGCTACATTTGGTGCTCATTCTAGTTGCGTCTGTAGTTATCTGATATTCTCAGGTGCTTTTAAACAGAGTTGCCACAGCTCAAATCCAGAAAATCTGAGTTACGCCTTGGCAGAGAAAATGCTTGGGAACAATGGATGTGTACACCCACCCACCCACCCCGAGTGAATTGTGTCACTCATTACAATGGGGGAGTCAGACCCACTGCACATAGTCATGAGAGCCATTTGAGAAAAAGTGGCATTCGGTTCTAGCTGATGTTTGGATGTGGCCAGCATGGAATTTAGCATGCTAATGCAGGGAAGATGCACTTGCATTCCCCCACAAATATATATATATAGGAAGGAGCTGCATTTCCATAGGTGTTTGTGGAGAAGTCTATGTATGTGTTGTGTTAGGCATTAGGACTGCAAATGAGATTTTGTGGGACTGATACACTATTCACATTAAAGCCCTCCTCTGTGGAGTACAGCCCATGGTGACAGCCCCTGTGAGCTTGGTGCTCCTCACAAACGGCTGGAAATATAGGCAGGAAACAAAGAGCGGGACAACAACAACAACGACCTCTGGACTGCATGTTTAATTAGGTCCAGCAGGGGTCTTAATTTGGCCCACAAGGCCATTTACCTCAGTGCATGCCCTCCTACCTCACACCTAACATATGATGTGATGGAGAGGCTCCCTGCAAAACTGGCAATGCCTGAAAATCCCAGTTAGCCCCGTCATCAGCACCTCCAAATATCTGTCCCTCTGCCCATGCAGTTTGATTTCAAATTGCACAGAAAAGGAAAATGTGGGAACGTCACCTCTCCATCATTGCCCAGAAATACATATATATCCACGTTCCAGCTGCGGACATGCCAAGCAACCAAGATAAAATTCCAGCCCTGTGCAACGCAGCAAAAGTACCGATTATAAATAAAAAGTGCAGGGTGGAGATATAAAATAAGTAGTTACAGCTAATTGCCAATTTGCACTGCATCCCAAAGCTGCAATGGTGCAAGAAAGCTCTGGCTCAGCGGTTAAGATGTAAACATGGCTAAAGTGTTGTGATCGTGGGGAGCAGTGCTGGCGCATAACCGCCCCCTCCTCCCCAGTCGGCAGTCTCTTTACATTCACTGGAGGTCTCCAGGCTTCACTGATAAACAGAAGTGTTGTCGACAGCTCCATTCTAATATCTGATTTGATTTTTGTTGGCTGTGACTCATCAATGTTTTATTATTTAATTAATAAGTGATAGACTCCCCCCCCCCCCCGGACCTAAGCTTCTTCTGCATGAAGGATTGCCAGCTATTTCCCCCCACCCCTCTGGCAAGTCTCCCGTGCCAATAATGCTAACATGATAAGCTGGAGCTTTCCCCAACTTGTAGGATTCAAATGTTGGATGCGAGAAGCCTTTTATCAGCTGCTTGCTCATCATGGAGCTGCTATAGGGGCCTGGAGTCCTGTCCAGACATGTTTGTAGGAGACTCTGCAGCTGAAGGCATAGAGCAAAACAGAAGGTTGCTTCCTAATCTAGCTACTTTGGGATATGAATTGAACATAGTTTATGTTAGACACTGTCCTTGCTTATCCATTTTGAATTCATCTGTATTTTGCTTTTGCCACTGAGAGGGAGAGCGAGAGAATCTGTTCTGATGCAGTGAATATCCAGTCAGCCAAGAGAAGCCTGATAAGGGGAGATAAATTTCTGCTGCAGCCCAGGAATGCCCTGGCACAATTTTGTTTGTGTGTGTATTTGGCTACTATGCGGTATGTGGATATTGCCATTGTCTGCTAATGCGGAAATGCTTTTCTTTTTGTATATTTGATGAGCTGATAACGAGAGGAACTGCTCTTGTCTCCCTGCCACCTCTCTGTAAAATGAGCTTAAATACCTATTGGGTGTTAAGCTTTCTCTTTCTTTAAACCTAGCATTTGACTTGCTCTCTCCTGTTCATTAGAATAACCCAGGAATTCCTCTATAATTGCAAACTATTCTGTTTTAATTACAAGCAGCAACAGCAGCAGAGGTTAATATTCCAGGGTTTTTATTTTTTAAAACTTCTCTAAATCTTCAGCTAGAAACACAAGGATCTGTGGAGTAAAGGTCCAGAAGTGGACAATCAGCCTCTGTAATACTCTATAATTATTATTTACAATTTAGCTTCTGCAACACGCTCTCATCCCCTTCATCCTCTCTGAATGGGTTTGATGGCAGGAGGCCGGTTGAGACATACTGGGAAAACACATTCTCCTGCTATGTGAATGAGTTGCAGTGAGCTGTTTTGATTATCTGATCACTTGTGTCTAATGCCTTATTTTTCCTCTACTTTTTTTTTTTTAACATTGCAGGTTTATAGCCAAGCCATGTGCCTTAGGCCTAAAAGTCCAGGCCAATGGACCACGGAAAGCTCAGCCTAATGCTATTCTTGAAAAAGTCTTCACTGCAATTACAAAGGTACAGTATGCACCTAAAAAAATTGTTTGCTTTGGGAGAAGGGATAGGTTCGTCATGAAATATGAAATAACTTGGGTTGGAATGGGCCCCCTGGGAAAATGCCCTTTGGTAGACTTCCAGATGGGCTTGCTGTTTGGCAGCAATGCTCTGGTGAGTGTCTGGCTCTGGGGGCCACCATTTAATGCGCTGGAGTGATGCTACATTGTGAGTGCTGTATGAAAGTGCTTCAAGACCCAGTCACCTAGCTCAAATTGGCAATAAAAAAGAACTGATTAATGTTTTAAGGGGGCCCAGTGCAATTCATCTCCAAGATCCAAGATTGAGATGTGGGTTGCACGGGGTGTGTGTGTGTGTACAGGTATATGCTGAACTTTCTGCAGCCTTTGTCCTTGTCTGAAACCCCTGATCAGATAGAAAGATGGCAAGATTGGAACAACAGTGTTAAGCTACTAATTAGATATATTAACAAGGTACATGCACAAGGTACATGCACAAGGTATCTTGGAACAGTATCTCAAAACCACAAGGGACAGTTTGTTTTTGTTCTTAATTGCTCTTTGCTTTCAGGTAGGTCTGAAATCGTTCACACTTTTTTTGTATGCCCAGATTTAGCAAGCTGTATTCCACCTGCAAATCTCATTCTGATTCAATTCTTAACTTCAGTGCAGCCCACTGCCCACGTATGGTGGCCCTCCAGAAGCTCAGTTAAAGCTTTCTGCTGTGCAACAGGAACTACTGCCTTAGAAAAATAGAGGGGATACTTAGGTGCTCACACAATCCTTCATTCACTCTGTATAATCATTTATTGCACCAGTTGCAGACCTTGGTATATTTAAGATTGCAACCTGCATTGCCAAGGAATTTTTTTCCTGTTTGTAGAGTCACATTAAACAGGTGGGTCTTCCACCTGCTCTCCCCCCCAAAAAAATATATATGCACATTCTAAAGGAGTGCAACTCTAACATGTGATATTGCTGAACATACAGCTCAGCTCTTAAGAACATTCTTTACATGCAGCTGTTGAATATTCATGAAGAGCTTACAAAACTTGGAGGCTCTTTGTCAGAGCTGCCTTTTAAAATAGTGCTCTTAGTTTGTAATGCACCACAAATATTAATAGGATTTATACCCAAGTAATAAGCCTACGTTAGGGGCATTATTGCAAACTTTAAAACACACGCACACAGAAACCTTTAATACATAAATTAAACACCAGATATTTGGGGTGATTCACCGTGGCCACTTCCTGCTTGCAGTATGTTTTAGTTTTAATGGTGCTTTTAAATGTATGCTTTTGTATGCTGTTTGTTTTCCAATATTCTGGGATCACTACCTAACTAATGAAGAACAGTCTACAAATAAAGTTTAGTTATGGGCTAAAACAACCTTCTCCAACTGGGTCAATGGAATGTTAGTCATTAGCTTGTACAGTGGTACCTCTGGTTAAGTACTTAATTCGTTCCGGAGGTCCGTTCTTAACCTGAAGCACCACTTTAGCTAATGGGGCCTCCCGCTGCCGCTGCGCCGCCAGAGCACGATTTCTGTTCTTATCCTGAAGCAAAGTTCTTAACCTGAAGCGTTATTTCTGGGTTAGCAGAGTTTGTAACCTGAAGCGTATGTAACCTTAAAGCGTACATAACCCAAGGTACCACTGTAGTTACTAATTGACCTTATGCTATCCTGTGTCATGTGAAATGTCAGTAAAGGAGTGACTTCTTGACCCTTTTCCTATTTGTTTGGTAGCATCCAGACGAGAAGAGGCTCGAAGGGCTTTCCAAGCAACTGGATTGGGACGTTCGCAGTATTCAGCGCTGGTTTCGACAGAGACGCAATCAGGAAAAGCCAAGCACTCTGAGAAGGTTCTGCGAAAGCTTGTAAGGAACTGTTCCCGCCTCCCTCCTTTCCCTTTTGGGTCTGTGCAATCTGGATTCTTTGTTTTGCTCCACTGTTTTATTTCTGATTTTTGTCCCAAAGTCAAGGATAGGCTCCCTCCCCCCCCCTTGCTTCTCACAGTACAGCATCACTTCATAACTGCAGTGAATGTGGATTGCAAAATCATTTCAAACACAGCTGAGAAAATCAGGTGTCGTTTCTACCTATGTAAAGGAACCAGGATATAAGGAGAACAGATTTGTCATTTAGCTGGTTCCCCGCATCCAAACTCAGTGCTAGCTATTGTACAAGGCTGGCTCCGCAGCTAATGAGGTGGCCTGGGATACATCTTAGCAGAACCTTATGCCAATTAGTGTCCCTTATGCCAATTGTGGTAAAATTGGAGACCTATGGGCCGAATTTAGTTAAAGTATGACTGCCAGTCAGTTACCTGCTTTAGCTGTATCTTCTTAGCAGCTATAAGGAGCCAGACTCTTTGGGGTGGGAAAATAGTTGAAAACAACTTGTTTCCTGCTGCCCCCACCTAGGATGCTATCCTGGCTTGTGATTTTTAGCCTCTGCCAGCCAAGAGCATGTTGTCAGTTGTGGGGTAGGGATGTAAAATGGCCTATCATTACTTTGCTCCAGTTTCATTGATCTGCCAGGTCTCCTGGCTGCTGACCATTGAGTAGACTGTTAACTGTGCTTAGTTTCCATAGTAGCTCCATTATTAATATGTTGGGGAACGGGTCAAATCTCTGGAAACGAAAATGGAAATAATATAAAACGATTTGCCCTATGCCTCAGGCAAGCTCCTTAAGAAAGGGCATCTTTCATTTTGCCTAAAAATCTCAGGAGCCGATCTCCTTGCACTCAGATTTGTCAGCTGAATTCCTATTGCTTTACAAAAATTTGAATTAAATTTCCATGCTAGCAGGTTTAATCAGGGCAGAATGAACACTTAGATCTAACATTTTAAGCAGATTTTGTTGAAGATGCCATGACTCCAGACAACATAGGATTGGGACCCTGCTGCTAAGTAGAAAGGTGGCTGAGCCAGCAGCAATCATTTTTGCTGGTGAACTAGGATTCTCTTACGCTGCATTGGGGTGGGGGGTGGGGAAGGGGCTGTACAATCAGTACCACCATTAGGGTGGTGCCACTCAAAATAGAAGGAGGGAGAGGGCCAATGAAGTCCACCTCAGGGCCTCTTCCAACTAGACATTCCCTTCTCCACTCCACCCCAACAGGGCGAGGTACCATCAACTGCTCAATGGAGAGGGGCCTAATGCGTTTTTAATGTGTTAGTATTGTTTGCTGTGATTTCATTCTACGCAGTGGTTGCTAGCTTGTAAGCTACCACAGAAGGATTTGTATCCTGAAAGGGAGGAATATGAATATGTGCAATAAATGTTGAAGGTAAGGGAACGGTGATTTCAAACCAGTTTATTTTTAGAATTTCAGGTATTAAGAAAATTATTATAAATTATCTCATCAGATAGAAAAGCAGCTAATACAGTGGTGCCTCGCTAGACGAATGCCTCGCTAGACGAAAAACTCGTTAGACGAAGGCATTCGTCTAGCGGAAGGCAGCCCCGCAAGACGAAAAAGTTTATGGGGCTGCCTCGCAAGACGAAAAGTTTTTGTCTTTTTTTTTTGTCTAGCGAAAACGTGGCTTGCATTGCCGCTTCGCTAGACGAAAAACCCGCTAGACGAAAATTTTCGCAGGACGAATTATTTTCGTCTAGCGGGGCACCACTGTTTACAACTCTTTAGGCAGTATCCAACGTAGTAGTTGGATAGAGAAATAACATGAGGTTTGTGAAGCACCTAAAGAACTATTCAATATATAATTTATAAAGCCAAGGTTCATAAAACGTCCAGGAGCATAATGTGCTACTCCAGCCAAGCCCCCGCCTCTCAGATTATTCCGAGGTTACTGAAGGTGCCTTTAAGTTGCTGTGATCTTGGCCTTGTAGGGAAAAGCTGCCTCTTCAGTTGAACACAGTTTCTAATTCAGGGCTTTTGTAATATTGATGTCCTCTGTTGTTGCTTCCTGCTTAGTGACCTGTAAGACAACGAATGAAAGTGCACTATGGCACTTTAAAATAAAATTAAAAAACCACCTTGATTTGTGAGTAACAGAATACAAAGAAATCGACCATATGATTTTGAAAAGAAATTGCAAGTTTTGAGCCAGAATTTTTTTTTTTTTTTTTTGGCCACATGTTTATGAACTAACTTGCCTTTTTCATAACGTGTAGCTGGGCTTCTGAAAATTGGAGCCCCGTCGCATTGAAACTTACTATCCAGAGACCTGTGTTAGTTCCAAATGTGCAACCTTTTTAAAGAAAAGAAAGAAACAAAGAGAGAAAGAACGAAGCAGCATTAGAATGCACCTGGCTTGAGAATTGTTATCATGGTTTTGTGTCTTCAGTGCTGTGGCTTCTACCAGATACTGCATTTTGCATATTTATAAGCACGATGCACCTTCCTGCGTACTTCGTGCCTTATGCTACAAATCTTTTGTCAACAGGTTGGCCAGTTTGGTAGCAGCGGCCTGCAAATCATTCACTCCTCTTTTAGTCATCACCACAACAACCCCGAGATAGGTTAGAATGAGCTTTGAAAAGACTTTGTGCTTTGTGGCTAAGCAGGAATTTGCACATGGGTTCAGTCTATAGTTTTCCTGCTCAGTTTTTTCTAGCCCAAAACAGCCTATGGACATGATCTGGAGGCATGATTGCAGAGTAGGCCCCCGAGAGACTGATGGTACTTATGAAAAGAGGAGAGTTGATGTTGTCTTGGCCCCTGTTCCCCAAACTTTATATAGAATTTGATGGGCAGCAAAGCCAGTTTTGCAATAAGCTCAAGATGCCAGGGAAGAAAATGCCCTTTCATTTGCTTCCCCATCTCATCTTTCAATACTATATAGCAGGCACATCCAACTTCCAAGAGATTGTGATATACTCCCACTGTAAAAAAAAAACAACTGGCGTTGATGTACCCATTGGATTGACCAGAGTTGTTGAGTTTTTTTGGGGAGAGGATGAGCCAAAAAAATTATTGAGCTTTTTTGGGGGGCGATGAGCCGGGGTTTGGGGGGCCATGATCAACCAGGGACACCCCGCGATCGACCGGTAGATAGCGTTCGACCTGTTGAAAATCCCTGATATATACAATAAAAGAATGTGGTGGGGGGGAATTGCCTTGATGAATCCCTGGAGTGTTCCACACCAAACAGAACAGCCAGATCCTAATGAGGGCACTTGGAGGAAATGTCTGCTTTTCCTCTTCTCTGCACTAAAGAGGTAAACACGGCTGCTAAATGTTTAAGCAGACGAGAAAGCACGAACCATCCCTCCCATACGTTTCACTGCTCCCTTGAACGTCTTTTCAATAATTAACTTGTACTCGACGTGGCGTTCTTTTCGAAAGCTGCTTTCACCTCCCCGATAACTGTTGTGGCTCAGAAGACACCACTTTTCAGTTTTAGAGAATAAGCCTTCAAAACATGTGTAATACACGGCGAGTGAATTGCACGTTTTACTTGCTAAGGGGAACTTACAGCCGTGAGGCTAAGGTCTGGAAACATCTCTTTTACCAACTAGATTCTGGGTTTTTGGGGGAGGGTTTGTTACTGGGCCCCAGGTAAAAGGTGTGGGGAAGAGGAGAAAGTAAAACAAGGGGGGAAATTCTATTCATGCAAGTGGCATATAGTTCCTTGTCAACAAGTGCCCACAGAAGATGAAAAAGGTGAGGACATACACTGCTAGCAGCTTCCTGCAGGTGTTGTCATTACCGTACCTTTTTTTTTTTTACCTTGCAGGTGATGTCCCTTTATCTTGCAATATACAAAAAAACATTTCTTGTGTCTTCTGGAAGCCACTCTGTCCTCTTATCTCAGCTAGCGCTTCTTTATGACACGGAGTGTGTGAAGCAGATAATGGCTTGTCACCACTGCGTAGCCATTAACATTGTCTGGGATTTTGTCTTAGAGAAGATTATGGAGATTAAAAAAAATTAACATGTCTATATTTTTCCTACCCCCCCTTTTTTTGAAGAACCTGTCTGATGATGATGTTTGTCTTCTCTGATAAAACAATAGCCTCTTTTGTGGGCTGAACAGGTTTATTTGCTTTCGTTCCTGTTCTCCTCCTCCCTCTGCCAACTTGGCACAGAATGTGGCTTTGTTACACCCCTTATCGGAAATTAACAGACCTAAATACACTATTCCTCCCTCACAACACCCACTGTATTAGACGCACATATCAAGATGGAAAGTGACTTGCTTATCCCATCCCGTTGTGTTAGAGGCAAATTATCTGATGATTATTCTGCTTCTCTTGCATGAACGACCTGCCAAACGTGCTCCTGGGAAGAGAGGACCTGCAAAGGAAGGGAAGCAATTTGTAGGCTTCATTTAGGTTTCTCTTTTTAAAAAAACAAAACAAAAACCCTGGATGAATCGAAACAAAATGGAAAATTCTTTCCAGTAGCACCTTAGAGACCAACTGAGTTTGTTCTTGGTATGAGCTTTCGTGTGCATGCACACTTCTTCAGATACACTGTGCCAGTGTGTCTGAAGAAGTGTATCTGGCACAGTGTATCTGAAGAAGTGTGCATGCACACGAAAGCTCATACCAAGAACAAACTCAGTTGGTCTCTAAGGTGCTACTGGAAAGAATTTTCTATTTTGTTTCGACTATGGCAGACCAACACGGCTACCCACCTGTACCTGGATGAATCCTTCTACTAGAGTTTTGTCCCTTTATAAAGTGACTCCTAAACTTTATATAATGATTACTTGAAACTTGATGACTTCAGTTTATTCTCTGTTATTCAGAGGACTGAGAATGTGCTGCTTTTGGTATCCCACAAAACAAGGCATTTCTGGGGCAGGACTGGACTGGCATAGGACTCACTGTATCCTGAGCCAACCCTGTAGCTGGCACAGTCTAATCCTGGGCTCTTTGCTGCACTTTCCCAGGAGTGGGCAGCAGTTCTGGACACCCGAATGGGGGTGGGGTGGGGGCTATTCTTTATTTCTACAATATTGCTCTGAAAGATCACTTGACAGGGGAGGGGGACTGTTTCTGGAAGTGGGAGAAAATCTACCGTTCATTTCAGCTGTAGGAAATACTTTGAAGTTTAAACGGCAGCTGTGACCTGTTACTGTATATATGGGGTGCAGTAATAGCTCTGTCGCTTATTTGAGAAGCGCGAAGCATGTCTAAGACTATTCCTTGGAGCCCTGTGCTTGTCTAAAAGATAAGTCCTCTTGCCTTATCTCCTTTGCCATCCTCCTTCCCCAAACCTTGATGAACTGAGATGCCATGTGGCTTCAGGCAGAAAAAATTAATAGTTTTACCACGTTCCCTATTCCGTGGGAACATATGGAAAGGGATTAGTTAACCTTCTTAAAGGCCTCCTGTCTATACCCTGCCTTTTTTTTTTGTTGGATCATGGTTTTTGATCTAAAGGTGTGTGGCTCTTAAAAGTGGTTTATTCTACATGTTGGGCTTTTTTTTTTTACACAAATTTAAGTTCTATTTACTAAATAATGCCAACTGCTTTGGCTGCCTTCTATTTCTTTAGCAGTCACACTATACTTTTTAAATATTTTGTTGCATGTTTTTATGTTTTAAGCCACATGAGTGGCATAGTGCCCTGACTAATGGGTAAGTCAGTGGTGTGTGTTAGTGGCACCAATGAAACAATATAAGTTGGCTAGTTGAAGACCAGAACACCTTCAGAAACAACCCTCCTGAACATGTTCCATAAGAGAATGCAGATATTCAGCTTCTAGCATTGTAAAATCTTCTTTAAAGAGGGTGATAAAGAGAGTGAGATTCATACAACTAACCCCATTAGCAGAAGCCCTGCACAAGGATTTGCAATGGGTATTTCCCCCCTCCTTCACCCATGCACTCCCCAAAAAATTGGCTTGGGGGATTGGGAGAACCCCCAGAATGTCTCATGAGTTTTAGAATGCATCTGATGTTTTATCATATTTTTAATATTCTGTTGGCAGCCGCCCAGAGTGACTGGGGAGACCCAGCCAGATGGGCAGGGTATAAGTAACAAAATAATAATAATAATAATAATAATAATAATAATAATAATAATAATAAATATTACCATCATCATCATCATCATGTAGGGAGGAGAGGGTGTATTGTTCCATCTGACAAACAGCAAAGCTTCTGCAGACAGACTGATTGGAAAGAGTGTGATTTTTGAATCCCACCCAAAATATTTCTTTAATAAGATTATTGTCTAGTATAAACGTGCTCATAGGCAACACCTTTCACAAGCATACTTGAGACACGCTTTGCAGCCACAGTGTGCACTGAGTAAAGAACACATCAAAGTGTTAGAAAGGACAGGGATGATTTATAAGTAGCTTAAACATTTCACTGCTTACCAGTATGCTCCAGTGATCCCTACCGGAGAAAGGAAAAAAACCAAAGGGCCAACAGATCTCTCTGCTTCAGCCTTGGCTTCAGAAATTCCCAATTCTGTGCTGTTGCTCCTTATGCCCATTAAAGCTCCCTGCCCCCAAGGCAGCTGCATATCCGATCCTGTCATAAACATGCAATGTTGACTTGGACCTTCAATTTCATCCTTGATGGTCTCAGTCTGTTCAGTTTCCTGTCAACAGTGTTGATGAATTGCTCAGAGCAAATCGCACACTTGCAAAATTCATCTGATTATCCGTTTGGCTATCTTTAATCTGTGGGTTTCTGCCTAGTCCCCTAGAAAAGGAAGTAGTTGTGTCTTCCATTCTCATCCCCATGAAGTCAAGACACAGGCATTAATTAACTTGGAGGTAGAGGTTGTTGAGCCAGAGTGAATTCCAAACAGTTGTTCTGCATTTCTTCGAAGAGCTGATGTCTTTATATAAAACTACACAGCTGCTTCCTATGCCTTCCAAAAGGCAATTCTTTATGGTTACATGGTGGAGGAAAGCACATAGCAAAAGGTATAAAACATGGTTGATTTGCAAACCACCATAATGTTGACGAGTTAGGTGAGCCACAAAATGTTAGTAAAATATCTATCTACTTTATTAAATTTATTTAACTAATTTATATACTATTACTACATTTTAGCTGCTTATCAGTTAAAAGTATTCAAAGCCACCCACCAAGTGATTAAAAAAATATATCAGAACAATAAGCCCATTAAAAATAAAGCTAGATGGTAAGTGTAAAGACTGAAATGACATTAACTGAATCCAATGCTATTTTGCTAGAGAAAGAAGTGCCGGAACTCACCATAAACACCCTCCTCAATCTCTTAGAATGGCAATGGCACCCGCCTGTGAGGTGCCGGAACTGAGTTCCAGCTGGGGAAAAGCGCTGACAGAATCCAATTTAATCCCTGGCAGAAGCTATAATTATCCAGTTGGTGATCTTGCACTCACAGAAATGCTTTTGATCCAGTGGACACCTCTGCAAACAGCAGAGGATTAGTGATTGCCATTTCACTCTTTGCCATGCCATTTTCCACCTTGTTTTGGAGAGACTTATAACTCTCTGGAGCTAATTTTGGGGGAGGGGGAAATTGACCAAAGTTGAGCAGCAGTCATTAGATAACCTTTTTAGTCCATCTATTTTCTTTAAAAATCTGCTTTCCGAATTGGGAATTGTACTGTAATTCAAATGCTGCATTTTGCAGACATGGCTGAGTCGTGGCAAAGTACCTCCTTGCTGAGCACTTTTCCTGCATTTCCTCCAGATGATCAAGATCCATTAGCGTTTGCAAAGCCCTTCCTAGAAATACGCTCTTAGGAAAGAATTGCATTGAACTGGCCTTGATTGAACAGGTGGACAGAATAATTAGGCAGCTGGGAACAGCTGGAGAGGGGTTCTTGAAATTTTATTTTTTAAGAAACATGTTTGTTCAACTGCGTGTTTCTGGCCTACTTATCCAGCTGTACTATATTATTGATGGCATACAGCTACAAAAATGTAGCGTATTATGTTGTATCTCTTTTCCCTCCTCCCCCAACCCTTGGGTTTTTGGCCTCACTAAATTTTCCTCTGATGATCTCAGAGATGCATGGTGAGTATGTTGGCTTAGGATAACGCTGGTCTCAAGTGATGCTGTTGCTATTAAATATTAAAGCTACTGTTTAAATCCTCAGCCAAGAAGAAAAACTGAAGCCAGTCAAGTCTCCAACCATATAATTCAATAGAAAGATTTTGCTTTGCATAAGTTACCTGCTACTTTGCATATTTTAACAAGAGCCTTCCTTTTGCAGTGGTGCATCTCCCTGTTCATATATATATATATATATATATATATATATATATATATATATAGTGTTACTGATTTTCATAGTAGTACATAAAGTCTCAAACGCAACATAACCATCAACAAACAACGCAGGTCTGCTGAGTGTAAACACAGCAATACAATATTTGAGTCCTACACTCTTCATGGCAATCATTGTTCGTGACAACACCACATAGTTGTGTGGGCCACTGGAGGACAAGGAGTATCTCCATGAGTATTAACATAACTAATAAATGAGAATCATATTGTATTAAACTGATCTCATTTCACCCTATCTTGGCCAGGCTCTCCTGTTTTGGGTCAGATGTTTGTGTTAGCAAACGTCCCGCCCGTGGCAAGTTGTAAGACTGACCCCCCCCCCCCAGGCAGGGACGAAGCCTGAGTGCAATCCTGGCTACTCGAGTCCAGTGGCACATTGATATGCGATTGCTCCCCAGCGTGAAGAACGACACACACAAGCCATTAAGGCTAAACTATTTTATTGTAGATAAAATGCAGAGTGTGTCTCTGCTTGCCAGCTCAGTAAGTCAGAGCTGTGCATAACGCATCTAGCAATTGAAAGTGAAAGTAAAGATATACAGTAACATCACATGGTTGAGAAAACAGACAAAACAGCTGTCTTTCTCATGGGAAAAACACAAGTCATACCAGCCTCGCTGCTGCTTTTGCAGCTTGGTCTGTACCAATATCCTAACAGTTTGGACAAGGCAATGTTCCAAATTTGATAGTACCGTCCACATTTTGTGGGAGTCGTTTCTCCTTTCTACTATGTAAATGAGCTGCAGCCAATAACAATGCAAGCAAAACTTGGTTTGATCCCTTGATCACTCTCCCTCTTGTTTGATAAAAGAGCTAATATCTAAGTGGAATTGCTGATCGGTAAAGCTATTTATCTCTGAAAATACCTCCTTCTGAAACATTTGAGCGAGAGGAGCGCTCCACCACAGCGATCTTTTTTCGCCACATCTTCGCCAAAAGAGAGAAGGAACATTCTTTGCTAGATATGAGAGTTTACAGGAGTCCAGTGTCAACACAATATTAATTTTAGCATAGCTTTCTGTACTCTCACAGAAATGGTATACAGAGGAGGGTATGACCAGACTTTCCCCCACTGTTCATAAGATTGTTTCCCCACACTTTCCTAATACCCTCCAATGTACCCATGGTCTGCTCTGTTAAATTCATGCGTTGGGAGTGAAGCAGTAGCACAATAGCGTTTGTAAACCATTAGGGAACAGATCTAATTCTAATTCTAGTGTATTTTAATATTTGATGGAAGCTGCCCAGAGTGGCCGGGGAGACCCAGCCAGATGGGCAAGGTACAAATAAATTATTATTATTATTATTATTATTATTATTATTATTATTATCCCCTCCTCTCTTCATCACCAGTGTTATCTGAAACCATTTAGGTTTGCATCCTTCAGTTTATCCCTTTATATACTATGCAACCACAGGCTGCCCCCTGTGGATGAAATCTTTGATATTGCAAATCCCTTTGATATTGCAGCCTTCAAAGTGTTCATACTTACTGTTGAGCAGAATTTTGGACGGTCCAAAATGGGAATAAAATGCCATAAAAGGAAGAAAGGTTTTGGTAGAATGGACATCTTTATGGCCGCATTTCTTCCCAGCCATGCCAGGTTTCATTTGTTCCAGCTATTTAGGAAAATAGCTCACCATAGTTGTGCTTACACAGCCACATCCCAAAAGCTTCAATAACATGAATGATCAAACCAAAAGTGTCTTTCCCTTGCATGCATCATAAGGGCAATATGAGCAATTTTGAGTAGTTGATCCCTACACCAGCCATGCTGTGAAATTTGTCTAGTTCAAGTTTCAGCAGTTTTAATGCCTGGCTCAGGTTACCTAACATCAATAGCATGTATCCCACAAAAAGATAAATTTTGTGCTTCCTTCCTTGTCTTTGATTGTAAGGCTGGTTGTAGGAAGGAGCTCACAAAAGCTTGATTTCTGTGTTGGTCCAGTAGAACAAAATTCAAAAACCACAGAAAGTGGAAGACATTTTTGAGACCAATTCATAAAGCAGTGAGCAGGCCTTACAAGTCCTTTCGGCTGGACATTAAGCAAAACAACCTTGTGAGTGAGGTGTGAAAAAAATCGGGGCACCGTGGAAAAGTCTCAACCATTTGAAATGGTTGCCTTAAGAATGAATATATAAGATATTGAGCAAACATCAGATTAGATCACATTTAAGTGCAAAAACAGATTCTCCCAGTTTAGAAGCCAGCAATTAACTTGTGTCTGTCTGAGAGGCAGGGAAGGGAAGATCTCCCAGGGTGGAATAAGGATTAAGATCTACCTCTGATGGAGGGCTCTGTATATTTTTCCTCCTTCCTTCTCTTCCTTCCTCTGCTTCCTTTTTATTTAGATTAGTTTGGTTTTTAATGCATTGTATGTTGAAAAGTTTCAATAAAAAGTATATCCAAAAATATATATTTTAGGTTTAAAAAAAGCCCTTGATACTTTCTTTAAAAAAAAACCCTTCTTATGAAATTACCCATTTAGAGAGGTAACTTCAGTGATTGATGAGAACCCCAATTAGCAAGAGTTCTAATCATACAGGGCAATATTATTTGGAGAAGTAAAACATTTTTGCATTGGTTAAAAGCCCTGGGCATTTCACCTTCTTGCTGATTTTAATGCTCAAGCAATCATGCAAAAAATAATCCTCCCAGCCCTTAGCTGACAGAATCTTTGAGAGTGGGAGGATTTAGATTGCATGAGAAGGAAGAATTTAAGAATCCCTCCCATAAATGTGGTTGTCCACCCACCTTTGTATGCAGGTTCTGATGAAATTTGGAGAGTTCCCTCCCCAGTTTTGCATTAAAGTAAAAACTTAAACCAGACGTTCCACTTACAGCTTTCCTGCATAACATATAATTTTTGCCTGATATTACTTGTTTCCTACTCAAGATTTGCATCTTAAGTATTTGCTTAAGAGGTTGTATAGGGAGCAAGACTCCTGGCTGTTTCGACTTCCTGTTTTGCAGTGAACCCGGCTAATCGCCCTCTTGGAATAAAAGATTGGTAACAACTGGATTGACTGTTAAGCACTCAGAAGACAATAAACTGTGGAGTTGGATGTAATGGAACTGAGGGTCAGCAGGATGGACTTGCAGGAAGTTTTTTTAGTTTATGGGGAGGATGGAGAGGAGATATGGATTTTGTTGACATTACCGGTACGTCAGCCCACCCCCTTGAAGCCTGAAGTTGGAAATAAGAACAGTGAAAGGGACAGGATGGACAACAGTGTATACCAAATTGACGGCTTCTGAGACTTTCAGACAGAACAGAAGAGTTATGGATTGTGTTTATTTATTAATGAGCTGGTTTTATGTAAAACTAAAGATGTGTCTAGATCAAGGGAGGTAATAGTACCATTATATTCTGCTCTGGTCAGACCTCACCTGGAATACTGTGTCCAGTTCTGGGCACCACAGTTCAAGAAGGATACTGACAAGCTGGAACGTGTCCAGAAGAGGGCAACCAAAATGGTCAAAGGCCTGGAAACGATGCCTTATGAGGAACGGCTTAGGGAGCTGGGTATGTTTAGCCTGGAGAAGAGAAGGTTAAGGGGTGATATGATAGCCATGTTCAAATATATAAAAGGATGTCATATAGAGGAGGGTGAAAGGTTGTTTTCTGCTGCTCCAGAGAAGCGGACACGGGGCAATGGATTCAAACTACAAGAAAGAAGATTCCACCTAAACATTAGGAAGAACTTCCTGACAGTGAGAGCTGTTCGGCAGTGGAATTTGCTACCAAGGAGTGTGGTGGAGTCTCCTTCTTTGGAGGTCTTTAAGCAGAGGCTTGACAGCCATCTGTCAGGAATGCTTTGATGGTGTTTCCTGCTTGGCAGGGGGTTGGACTGGATGGCCCTTGTGGTCTCTTCCAACTCTATGATTCTATGAAATTTGGTGAAATGTGAAGGGTGGGCGATGCTGGGAGATTGGCAGTGTTGGGGGGGTGGAGGAATGTACCGGTATATTATATATTTATACAAAAAAAATTATAGGGGTTTCATTTTCACCCTCTGCACATCGCACCAGTGAGGCTGAGTTGTTGATTACTGGGGCCGCATGTCAGACAGCAATGTTTAAGGCCTTGCTAAGGGGGAATGTATGTATGTTGTCTGGGAGGAAGCAGGATCTGTTTTTCTCAGGCAAAGTGTTACTCAAGAGGAATCAGAAGGAAATGTTTGAAAATTGATGAACGACTATTACAGATAGATAGAAGAAGATTTACCCTACTTGACTGTTTTGCGGACAGGTTACTGTATAACAATGTATAAAAGCCATAGCAGGAATTGGTAATTGAACAAGTGATGAATGTATTTTGAATTATAGTTATTTTATTGGAAGCGGCAAAGGAGGAAGGAAAATAGAGGGGACATCTGGGGTGGGTGGGAAACGTGATGTGATCCTGAGAATTCCATGGGCTGAGAGTTATTTGCTTTGATGTGGATTTTGTATAAGATGCCAGTGCCTGTGATCCCGCCCATAATCCACTGAGATAATCACATTGGGTATATTTAATCCTATGACAGTTACAAAATCTTTATCAGATTTGACTGCTTTGTTTGTTTCCCTTTCTGGTCAACTATGGAAATTGTAAGTAACTGCAGAAGTTACAACTTGTAATTTAAAATGTCATTTGTGCTTGCAATTCTGGTCTCTAAAGCCATTTGGAGATAAGCCAGCTGACTTCTTTTTGTTCTTCGCATTTTGCAATATGTAATTTTAAAGCTTTTTCACATTGTTGGTTTCAGAACATTTTGAATCCAGTCCTGAGTCATGCAGAGAGGGGAAAAATAGAAATCATTACAGGCAGTTTATAGCATTTTAGGTGATGCAATGCATCTTAGCCTGCATGCTTTAAATTCATAATTGAAGGAGAAGAGCTTCTTTAATATTATCCTTCCATTGTTTTGAGCAGATCGTTGCTGTCGCAGATCTTGTTACATTGACATTATCAGTGATATTAGTGATAATCAGTATTAATATGGGCTTATTTTAAAAGACTGCACTGTTCTTTGGCAATCTCTGCTTAAGTCTGCAACTGGTGTGAGCCATGTGAACAGGTGTGAACTCACCTGTCTGCCATCCAGGTGGTTGCGGAGCCCCAAGCTCATTAGCCTCAGGAAACAAGCTCTTTCTGACTAACGAGGAAGCATTCACCACTTGGTGAATTTATTTTGTTCATTGCATTTCCTCCCACAGGAGTCCAGGACTATCAGTTCTGGATGTAGCAAATCACCAACCAATTAAAACGTTAGAAAACAGCACCAGCAGAGCAAAGGATGAGAGGAACTGATGCCCATTCAGCCTTGGTCACTCTCCCTGAAAGTCCTGGTAAAAAACACATGGTTGTTTGATGACAATGTGGAGGAAAAATGCAAAAGGAGAAGAAGGAGAAGAAGAGTTTGGATTTGATATCCCGCTTTTCACTACCTGAAGGAGTCTCAAAGCGGCTAACATTCTCCTTTCCCTTCCTCCCCCACAACAAACACTCTGTGAGGTGAGTGGGGCTGAGAGACTTCAGAGAAGTGTGACTAGCCCAAGGTCACCCAGCAGCTGCATGTGGAGGAGTGGAGACGCGAACCCGGTTCCCCAGATTACGAGTCTGCCGCTCCTAACCACACCACCACACTGGCTCTCAAGGTGCTAGTTGTCAGGTATTGGAGAAGGAGCCCTTTAAGTATAGGGAGGCCCCCCAAGCCATTCAGGTCTCCAAATAACAATAGCAACACCTTATATCAGGAATTTATTGTTTTACAAGAGGTGCCATATGATTCCACTTTGCCACCCCAGTTAATAACTGCGTGGTCACATTAAAAAAAATTATCCCATTTTTCCTCCCAAGGAGCTCAGGGTGGAGCGAACACTTCTCCACCTCCTTGCTTTATCCTCACAAGAACCCTGCAAGGTAGGATAGACAGAGAGACTGCAACTGGCCCAAGGTCACCCCCTGGCCCAGTCTCCACCCCCTGAGTGAAGATTCAAACTCGGGTCTCTCAAGTCCTAGTCCAAGGACTCAGCTATACAGCTGCAAATAAAATGCTTTAAGTACAATATACAATGTGACGCTTGGTGGGGATGGTGAGCCTTATGGAAAATTCAGAGTATTTTTTAAAACGCTTTTTTAAAAAGCATTTTCAGAACGGTTACAGGTGGGTAGCCGTGTTGGTCTGCCATAGTCAAAACAAAATCGAAAATTCTTTCTAGTAGCACCTTAGAGACCAACTGAGTTTGTTCCTGGTATGAGCTTTCGTGTGCATGCACACTTCTTCAGATACGACAGAAGAAGTGTGCATGCACACGAAAGCTCATACCAGGAACAAACTCAGTTGGTCTCTAAGGTGCTACTAGAAAGAATTTTCGATTTTATTTTCAGAACGGTTTTTCTATGTGTCGAGATTCCACCCAACACTCTTAACCCCTACACCACACAATCATATGAAAATACCATAGGATTAAGTAATTACCAGGTACTGCTATACCACTTTCTATCCTAATTTGCAAGACTTGACGATAGTGAAGGTGAAAGCTGTTCATTGAACACAAGGGCTATACACAGCCTCTATTACAAGCCTTCGTACATTAGAGAGACCACACTTAGAAAGCAGGCACAGGGGCCGGATCAAGATTAAGATATTTGATAATTTGGCCCCGCCAAAATCAGTGTGCAAAGTTAATCATAAACAACTTAGGTCCCACTGTTATCAGAGTTATCAGAGAACTCTGGACATTCTCAAGAAATATTTCTAAAATTCTATTCACAGCGCACTGTTGGGGCAGAAGCAACGCTGAAGATTACCACCCTTAACAAGCTTAAGACTGAAAAACTGAAACCAGATATGAAGCTACCTCTACAAACTGAGGGTGGTTTAAGAAATAAAGCTAATTGTGACAATCAAATTTCAAAGTTACCTTACGTTAAATATTGCCATATAATCTAAGTATGTCTCCTGGCTAACAGATGCCTTCCAGAACTATGCCAATTAGAATTTGTGAACAAAAAAGAACAGTTGGACCAGTTGTCCCCAGACTTACCGGACCTCGGGCCGCTTCCTCCAGCACCGATCACACGGAGGGCGGGGGAGCGTACGCCCACACGCTATTTCCGACACACTTCCGGGGTTGGCGCAACGCCGAAAACAGCTTGTGCACATGCACACGGGCCTCCGCAAACCTGGAAGTGGGCCGGAAATCACGCATGCGCATAGACTATTTCCAGCGCTCCGCTGACCCAAAAGTGGGTAGCCGCGCCGGTAAGAGCGGGTGGTGGGGGTCACCGGGAGCCAGATAAATGAGCCCCTCGGGTCGCAGTCTGGGGACCCCTGAGTTGGACACTGTCAGTACAGATACTGATGAAACACTGAACTAGCTTTTTGCTTGCATCTTAAATTGTGATGACTGTTAGGGTTTGAAACCTGAGACCCTGGCAAATTAGCAAGGTCACATGATTTAAGTTGTTCAGCTTGTTAAGTTGTTAAGATGCTCAGTATATATAGAGTGTTTGTTTAGTTTGCCTCTCGGGGTGTGGAGCTCCGGAGGAGTGTTTTTTTTATCTGTCTGCAATAAACCTGCCTTTGGCTTCTGTGTGTCATCATTTCGTTGCTGCAACAAGAACCCCACAGCTGGACTTGTTTAATGCTCTGCAAAGAGAAGTGTTGCTGGTCTGCGCAGCTGAAGCATTTACTGGACCAGTACGCTAAAAAACTCTTAATGACAAGCTCTAATCTGCCCACCATACTTTTCCTTAAGCAGAAAATGCCTTTGAACAGTCATATGGTTACCGTCTCTTCAGCTGTGGGGATCCAAGTAGTTTATATGCAACTGTAGCAAATAGCAACGAAATTAGTGTTGACACATACTCATTGGACAGCAGGAAAGCTAGGTAGATCAACAGCAGCTGCAACTTCCAGGCCATTTTCAAGGGTAACCTTACATGCTGAACTAGATGAACCAACATGCTGGCTCAGTATACAGTAGCTTCCTATGTTTCCATGCAATAATCCATTAAATGGTTGTCTGTGCTCATCTACAGTCTGTTGTCTGTGCAGTTCATATCTTTTGACTCTGAAATGTTTACACTGTTTGACAAACCTGGTCTCCCACTGGTATAAATGCTTCTAGGGTACTTTACAGTCCATTATTAGAGGTTACTTGTCCCCCTGAAACAGTAAGCTTTACTGAGATATTTAGAATCCATTGTTTGGTAACTCTTCATCTTCCCAGTGCATTTGTGTTTCACCTATTGAGCAGAGTTTGAAATTCACCAGGCATCGGGCACATTTTGCACCTGGCTATCAGTCACTTGCAGTCAAGTGAAGATGCCTGGGCACCAGAATGGCACCCGGCATCTCCACCATCTAGAGGTGCAGGCCTGGGGACCCTTGGATCTTGACTGTTTTCACACACTAGCAACACATCCTGTAGAATTCTATCCATTATTTTTTTATCTGCACAATCAGAATGAATTTCAAGAATCAAAAAGTCGTATTGAATAATATGACTTTCAAGCCGTCTGGTCCAAAAATGGCAACTAGGCATTCCATTTTGCCGACTATAACCCTGGTTTAAGGAGCCATTAAGGAGCCTAGGTTATATATCTGAGTTTCTAACATGGCTATTGTGGTAGTCACACTTTAATATAAATGGAAACCATGATTCTTTTATATGCACTGTATGTATACGACACCATGTATGCAACCTGTGTCTCAGCGATGTACACTTTTACTGAGCCAAACTTAACTACCATGGGCATTATTTTGATCTGTTTGCATTTAGCCGGGGCGGGGACTAACCAGGTTAATTTGCTTGGCTTCATCCTGCTCTCAGATACGGTATATATTTAATTGTTTGGCTGTGATGGATGAATTAAACTTTTGATCAGATTCCAGTTTTGGCCCAAATATTGATGTATAGATGTGTGACACATAAAATACAATTTTTAGGCGGCATTTATATGCTTTCCTATAAGCAGGCTCTCAGGGAAACCTAAGCAAGGTTAACAAGATAAATATATTTTACTTTATTTGCAGGTGGAGATTTACATTTTACCTTTATATATTCACCTATGGAGCCAGACTCTTGAAAAAGGTAAGGCCCATTTGAATAATGAAATTAGTGTTAATGTCCCACTGTGCTGCTTATTATGTGTGTCTTCCTGAATCTCCTTTGATAGTGGCTTTGCTGAATTAGGCCACATTATTGTTGTTGTTGTTGCTGTTGTTGTTGTTGTTGTTGTTGTTATTATTATTATTATTATTAGACCCGGTCCAGGTGCTTCTTGACTGTGCAGAAGCTTTTTAGGCACTCATGACACACTCCTGTAAGGCTCTTGCTATTCGTGTTTGGGCTATGAAGTCAAGCCAAATGTGTGACCTGAACTTGCAAAGCCAACCTGTTTTAGCTACAGGCACACCTGCATGGGTTATGGAAGAGCTAATAGGCTTATAAACACTTCAGAGTCTGTGAGCAGGGGTAGAGGCAGTTCTATAGAGACTGGGAAAGGATCTTCTAGGAGGTGAACCATAGCCTCTTCATATCACGACACAGGATAAGGTGATTTAGAAATACATTGCAGACATAAAGCTTCCCTTTATGTGCTTTGCTCCATTGTGGGGGAGGGGGGGATTGTCCAGAGAACGTGGATGGGAGACCTTATTAGCACCGGGATGCTCAAATGAAGCATCTCATGAACTGGAGGCAGGTTCCCAACTTAGAGATTGTCACATGGGACAATCACATTTGCATAGATTTAATAGCTAAGCCACAACAGGCCGTCAAAAAATAAATAAATCATAAAAAAACATTTGCAAACCTTAGAAAACAAGTGTGGGGTTTGGGTTGATTGGCTTGTTTCTGAGCATTCAGCACTCACTACTTTGTTTGGGAAGTATGAAGAGCTTACAATATATTGCTCAGTCTGGCATGCTTTAAACTTGCCTTCACTGGTCATTCTATGGTAAATGTGCTCTTTTATATGCCACTATGAATCCCTGTATATTCCGCTGTATATTCAAAATAAATGGGAGAACCAGCTCTTGTTCACCTTTTGCCTGTAATCAGCCATCAAGTTGCTCCTTTGGTAGCTTATATGTCTCTCTCTCTCTCTCTCTCTCTCTCTCTCTCTCTCTCTCTCTCTCTGTGTGTGTGTGTAAAATTCAGGAACCATTATTTTCAGGATTGAAAGCAATCTGGGAAAGGATGGCATTTATTTAAAGAGTAGATTTTGTCTTGTTCAGCGGACGTAAGCGAAACATGAACAGTTTAGCTCTCAGAATTTCTACTTAAGTGCTGCAGACGTTTTTCTATAAGCTTTATTGTTTCTAGATTTCCAGCTTGACATATATAGCAGGCTGAAGATATTAAAATTAATTTCTCCACACACTGAACGTACTGACTGTAACTTGCCCATATTTCACAGCTGTGGAATTAAACAAGGAGCATGATACACAAACATGATTATGCTGTTATGTTACCACTCTGGATCCCTGTCAGTATCCCAAGCTATCAGAGATTTTGTGAACAGATGTTGATTCCAAGTAGCATTTGGCAAGATCGCCTGCCCTGTGCAATCTGCTGGATCATTGTTTGACCAAATTAATTGTGATGCTAAGCTTTGCATACTTGTACATTTGCCCCAAGTGCATAGTGCTAAACACAAAAGGTTTTGTTCTTTACTTTCCTGGCAGCATTCCCATTCTGTTCTGGTAAGGGTTGATCTGTTAATGGAACGTAAGATTTTCTAAACTGAAAGCAATGGCTTCACAGCCAAGGATTTAACCAAGAGTAACCATTGAGCCTAGGGCTTGCTGATCAGAAGGTCGGCGGTTCGAATCCCCGCAATGGGGTGAGCTCCTGTTGCTCAGTCCCTGCTCCTGCCAACCTAGCAGTTCGAAAGCACGTCAAAGTGCAAGTAGATAAATAGATACCGCTCCGGTGGGAAGGTAAACAGCGTTTCCATGCACTGCTCTGGTTCGCCAGAAGCAGCTTTGTCATGCAGGCCACATGACCTGGAAGCTGTACACCGGCTCCCTCGGCCAGTAACGCGAGATGAGCGCTGCAACCCCAGAGTTGGACACGACTGGACCTAATGGTCAGGGGTCCCTTTACCTTTACCTTTTAAGCCCTGCTGAACAAAAAACTTTTCTGGAGAGCCAGTGTTAACCTGCTACTCCTTATTTAGAATATCTATATATCTATATCTATATTGGCAGTTACCCACTTCTGATTATTCAAGTGTCAGCTGTTGTTGTTTAGTCATTCAGTCGTGTCTGACTCTTCGTGATCCCATGGACCAGAGCACGGCAGGCACTCCTGTCTTCCACTGCCTCCTGCAGTTTGGTCACTCATGTTGGTAGCTTCGAGAACACTGTCCAACCATCTCATCCTCTGTCGTCCCCTTCTCCTTGTGCCCTCCATCTTTCCCAACCTCAGGGTCTTTTCCAGGGAATAGTGTCAGCTAGAGTTGCCTAACCGAGCACAGCACAAGTGAAGCAGAAGGAGAAGTTTGTGGTGTCAGTACTATGTCTTTGCTTTGCTTTCATGCTGCCCACCTGACCCTGAAGCAGTTTGACTGGCAGCTACTGTAGCCCAACTGCATACCAAGACCTATATGGGCCAGATGATGAAAGAACGAAGTGCCAGACGACTGTGGATCTTAGCTGTGTTCACCATGCCCACTGTTTTTCTGATGCTGCTCCCAAATACTCCACTTGGCAGTTATAGAAGATATTCTAGATGGATAATTTCTCTAATTATGCTGGCTTCTAGGAGAACCTTAAGGCATGAGTTTCCTAGGAGCCAACGCAGGCAGGGAGAATAATTGTCTAGGTCATCTTGTCCCAGCAGAAGGAAGATAGCAGAAGGAAATGATTGAGGATTATGAATCAACAGGGCTATCTTCCTGTAGCAAAAGTTATATTGACACAGTTACAAAAGCAGTTTTGATGCTTAAAGCGTAGCCTGTGACGCGCAACTGAATTGGATCTAGGGTCATCCAAGAGTGCCTGCATCACCTACTATGTTGCTTGCAATAGGCCTTTGAACATTGCATCAGTTGTAGTACCACACTTTTATCAGTGTGGTATGAAATCGTACCTAATCTCATTAAGGCATACAGATCCAAATCTTGCATCTTAATTAACATTTGAGCTAATCCCACATCTCTCTCTCTATCTCTTTGAACAAGGCTTTTAGGTGGAGATCTTTCTCACCCTGAATTTATAATGTGCATCACTACCGTGAGTCGATTCTGGAAGTTGGCTACTCTGCCAGCTCTAAGGAGCAAGGAATTTCTGTGTTCAGGTAGCTTAATAGTGCTGTAGATCAATCAGAGGTGAACACAGACAGGAATTGAAGAGAAGGCGAGGTGCGGGGGTGGGGGGAGGTCAGGCAAGGATGGCTAGCTGAAGTTGACAAGATAGAAAAGAATCCTTAGAGTTTTTCAGTTCTGTTAATTCAGATACGGCAAGAAACAGTTTTGGAAGATGAACTACATGGTGTGATTCTGTGAAACTAAGCACAGTCATCTGAAGGAGTCGAGTGCATGGATTGGTGCTGTGACCACCAGGTTTTAGGAAAGTTTCAGAAATCAAGCTTGATACCTTATGCATCTGTTGAATCTTTCAGAAAATATAGCTCTGCAGGGATCAGACTGAAAAATCAAAAAGTCAGGCAAAGATCAACCTGTTTGTAATTGTTCATTCCGTAAGAAAACAAACCCTTTTCTACTCAAGCCTTTCCTTATTAATTAATAACATCTCTATACTGCCCTTCATCTGAGCATCACAGGGCATTTTACAGTGTAAAGACACAAAACTACATCACATAGTAAGAAACAAAAACAATACCCCCCACACAGTTTAAAAGACCACATAGATTGTTTAATTAGCCAAAGGCAAGGGAGAGAAGGGGAATGTTTTTGCCTGGTGCCTAAAGATACTAATGAAATCTAAACTGTATTTTTAGCTCTTGTACCACCAAGAAAAGCAAAAAAAATATAAAAGCCTCACCTCTTATACCAAAATTACATCTAAAATTAATTTTAACACATTAGATAAGGTATTAGAAGAGAAGAAAAAAGGACAGAAGCAAAATTCTTAAGAATCAGGAAAACAATAAGACAATAAAAAAGGAAGTGAGTTCTCGGGGCTGAAATATCTATCAGTAGCCAAGGCAGCTGGGCCAGGATTGGTCTTAAATGCTAGGATTGTCTGGTTCTACATTGTGTATTAACTGCATTTTCTGAACTATCTTCCACATGTAACAGTTCAGTATAACATATTTTCAGTTATCTAACCTGGAGCTTTCCAAAACACGGACAAGTTAGACTACCCCATCCAGGTACGGCCACAGCTGGGCCATCAGCTGAAGCCAGTGGAAGGCACTCCACACCGCTGTGCCTCTATAAATAGTAGTAAATCCAGAGGTATCCCCAGGCTATTTATTCAGAGGGAACAGGTAGAACCTTACCACTCCTGTCTAAGGAACCACGCACTAAGTGTGCCTTACCCTTATCTGGATTGAGCTTCATTATAAATCATATAATGGCCCTGTCTGTATTTTTTAATTGGGTGTAGTCAAATTAGTATGATAGGTACACGATATGTTCAGCAATTACCTGAAAAGGTATCTTTGAAGATTGCATGGGCAAATGGATACCTTGGAGGGTCCTTGCCCAGCAAGATAGGATTTCTGTATGACTCATTAGCTTCATAAGGTAACAGAGGGAGCACGTGAAGTTGGGACTCGTCCCCTGTCATCCCTAGATGGGTGAAACAGTCCCTCCTCCACTGTTGCATGGGCTCACCACTTGTAGCTTAGTGGGATGGAGACATCTTTCGGCTTCAAACCTGCCTCCATCTATGCATTTTACAGTGGTGTCATCAAACCTTTTGGCATACATATATGCATTTTTAAAAAGCAATTTAATGTCCAAAATTGGATTCAGCACTTGTACATTTGTACTTTGAGGCAAAGAATGCAAGTGCTGCATTTTAGAACCTCTTGGCAATGGTGTCCTTGAAACAGGATAAATTCTTAGAAACCCCTTTTCTCTTTTTAGTTTCCAGGCACGTTACCATGGTGCCCAAAGAGGCCATTTTGAGAAATTAGCAGGAAGACTTGTTACCATTCTGTGCTTAATAGATGCTTTTTATCTTGGCTCTTTTAATAGTGACGTATATCCTGCAGAGTTATTCACCTCATTCAGTTGATCACTTGGAGGGTTTCACTGATTGTTGTAAATACATTTTTAGAAACTCATGAAAATCAATACAACATAATGAACTCCACACTCTTGCAAAGAATATCTATTGTGCCACGGGTACAATCAGTCCATAAGTAAGCCTTTGGATGCAGCAGGGGAACTGTTTTGTTAATTGCTTCTGCTGTATTTGGGATTCTGCAGCATCAAATTCAGAAAATATGCATTTATTTATTTTTGAAAGAGTGTTTTTTGTTGGGGGGGCACTAGGGTGGGATGAGGGGGAAAAATGAGAACAAATGCCTGTCACGGATTGGTCCACGGCGTTGTAGCAGAGAAGTGCAAAAGCCACAGGTTCTTTAGTGCAGTATTCTTTTATTGTGAGCTATATACACACAGACAAGGATGGCCCTTGTGGTCTCTTCCAACTCTATGATTCTATCCTGCTTGGCAGGGGGTTGGACTGGATGGCCCTTCCAACTCTATGATTCTGTGATTCTATGATTCTATGACAGTTCATACAAAGACAAATTGGACTACTTCACTCTCACTCTCTCTGACTCCACTCTACACCACCACACCCTGTTTAACAGGTTCCCCTTTATTATCCAAATATATCAGTAGTTTATCAGTGGGAGGATAATGATAGCTGAATAAATGTTTGGCAGTATTACAAAGAGTTGGAAATAAGATCTGTGACTCCCAAATCCATGCACACATTCAGGTTTTATGCTTGCCGTTTGCTTTTGCCAATGTTGCATTCAGTTTGGTTTGCCCCACACTGCTTGGAAAGAGAGGTCTAATTCAAGCATGTCTTCTCCGACATGATACCATCCCTGCACATACCGGTAATTAAACCACCACTTGCTTGATTGTGACACAGAGAAGTACTTCAAAATTTAGATTGTGGTTTGAGACCAGTTTTGCTAAAGATTTTAGTAAGATCCTCCCCCCCCCAAAAAAAATTCTTCCAGTCTGTTGTAAAGTATTTTATCTCTGACTTTCCTTTGGGCTTCTGCATTTTTGTCACCTGCTAGGATTCCTCAGGCCACACCCCGCCATAATTTTACTTATTATTTTTTTTTGCAGTTGTCAAGTTTCCTCAGTATGACCTGAAAATGTTGCGAACTTCTATCAATGGAAGGGATAAATTATACTTGGCCCTGCTTTTGATAGAAATGGGGGAAACAGCTCAGTCCAGGACAGCCTCCTTTCATTGACTGGAATCCATGGAGATCCCAGTGTTCATCACTCCCTCTTGCATTGGATGATGATGATTTTGCAGAAATCAACAAGCTGTGTTTTAAGAGGCTAGTATTACCCAATTATGCAAAGATGACAAGGAAATGGTGTTTAAGGGAAGAGATTGTTAAAGTCCTTAACTTTGCTGAAGTGCCTTGGTGTAATTTATTTCTTTGAGAAACAAAAGATAATCTTATAAAGTAATTACATTACATTGGGCTGTCATTGCCAAGATGTCACAGAGAAAAATTGGAGGTTAATAGCGTCTAAGTATATTTAGAAGTGGAGAGCAAATTCTCTTCCGTCTTGAAATAAGGCTGTGTTTCTTCTTATTTATATTCTACACACAATCTAGCAGAATACTTCTGTTCAATCTGTGGCGCTCCTGTATAGTGTCGCAAAGTATAACCAGGAGAGTCATGCATGCATGTTGGCAAATTGCAGAAACGTGTTAGCAGCCAACAAATTTTAGAAAATAAGAACTCTCCCATTTTAGTAGGGATTTCTATGGATAGTAGCCTCTTTAAGCAGTAATATGTAATGTTAGATACATCCAAATGGATCCAGGTACACTTAGAGGATAAATTTGCAGTGGAATTGGGAAGTCAGAAGAAAGATAACAGGAACCCACCATAGCCTGAAACACAGTTAAGGATTTTATCACAACACAGAAAACTCTCGGAAAACAGCAGACAGGTGGGCTCTGCAACACTGCTTGAGAATTGAGTGTTCCTGTTCAGGGTTCAGTCAGCCATTCCCTTTTCAGGATTTTCCATTTTGTTCTTCCTCCATCCCCTGAGTTTCCCATTTTCCCTCACAGGCAGCTTTCCATGCCAACTAATCCTGTTCAGTGGTAGGGTGCTTAGGGGTTGTTGTTTTTTAATTTGTTCTGCAAATCTTGGGGTCATCGTCCCCATGTGTGCATGGTGTCATTTTGACTATATTATAATTATTACCTGCCCTTCACTCTAAGGTCCCAGGGTGGGTTAAAACACAACATTAGTATTAAAATGCTATACTACACAATATTATTTTTTTTAAAAAAAAGTTTAAAACTACTTTAAATAACAGTAATAAGGCAGGTCTTAAAATGGACATCTCAGGTGTCAAAAGCCAGGAAAAAGAGATGTAGCTCTGAGGCTGGCGGGTGAAGGAAGGAGAGAGAGAATCCGCAGTACTCCCATAGCACATACACCGAATGGGCTTTACTTAGCATGGAAGGTGGAGAGCTTAAAAGGTCTGCTCCCCTTCCCTGGGGGGTAATCCGGGACCTCCTAGTGACCTGGCTGTGGGTGGAGGGATGCTGCCTGTGTCATAGGGACTCCTGGCCGCATCACGGTCCCCAGCTGACCAATCAGGATAACCGGGGGTGTGGCTGCTTGCTGTTGAAACTGTGATGCAGCCAGGGGGGGGGCGACCTCCTTTCGCCTCCTCGCTGGATCTCATGGGAACTTGGTTTGGGCTGAGAGATCTCATCTCATGAGAACACCCCAGAGCTGCTGCACTGTTGGTGTGCCCCACCCCCCTGCAAAGTGGAGAGCTTAAAAGCTCTTTCCACACTGAACAACCCCAAACAAGTCCTGGCATGAAAATAGGTTTTAAATTCTTGTTCTTGCTTAGGTTTAACTTGTGCAATTTCAACCCCCCTGCCTTCAAGCACGCATGGTTGAAATTGTGCAAGTGAAATTGTGGAAGATGTGACTGTACGTCTTTTTGAGATTCTATAGTACTGCATCTGGTTTCTGTTTTGTTCATTGCTGTGCAGTTCTTTTGGATAGGAAGCGTTGATAAGATATTTTCAAAATAAAATGCTTATGCTGCTTTCCCACACAGTTGTGCCCAAAGCAGCTCACATGTCAAAATGAACCATGGTAAAGATAATTTTTATAAGCACTATATAGCTGCTGCTTACAAAACATAGCTGGTAAATAGATCAGTAGCATTCTCCTAGCAACCACCCCTCCCTCCCTCCCATTTTAGCACCAGCACTTAATTTTCCAGCATCTAGAAAAATGCCAAATAGTAAATTAACTTAAACACACACCATGAAAACACCTGTAATTTTTAAATAATATACAAGTTTTACATTATAATGTTACAAACAGAAGGTGCATGGTAAGATAACTAAACTGTTCTCTTTTCAACTGTTTCTAATAAACAAGAGCTTTTTGTTGATACAGAGCTTTTTTATAATTGTTTTTCTCTCAGATAATGATCCATGCTTGGTTTCTTTTTAACAAGTACCCCCTGCTGTGCACTACATGCAAATATGTGTGACTAAACCCCAGTGACCCCTCTTTCCCATAAGAAAAAGCAAGTGTTTGTATACATATTTTTTTTAAAGAGAAAGAAAATATATCTCATCATCTGTTCAGGTTTGTAGCTTCTGCAAGTGTTGGATATGCAGGATTGGTAATTTAATACTTTCACTTACAGTCTTGTCCTCCTATATTATTATAATTTGCTGTTTTATATTTTGATTGATTTATTGTATTTCATAATATATTTTTGTTGTATTAATATGCTGTTTATCACTTGGGGGGACAGGGACATTTAGGCCAAAAATGTATAATATAACCATTCCTCTGGGTAGAGACATGTCTGGACGGCAGTGTGGGAAAGAGGAATGCTGAACCCCTTTTTCCTACCAAATCCCCACACACGTATAGTTTGCTACTTCCCCAGTATAAAGTTCGAAATGTGTGTTTACGCTACCAGATATTCAAAACCATGTGAGAGGGGAAAGTTTATGGGGCAGGAGTCGGAATGGAAAAGTAAACAGGCAAGTAGTGTGTGAAGTTTTTTCTCCACTAGTTCTCCACTCAGAATCACCCCATTTGTGTGTAGTTTTTAGCCAGTTCCCCAGTTTTCAATTACCGTATTTTTCCTCCTAAAAAGTAAGGGGAAATATCTGTGCGTCTTATGGAGCAAATGGTGGTCCCTGGAGCTGAATTGCCCACGGGCCAAAAGAGGATCATGCTTTTTATTTTACAAAGAGAAAAGGGGGTGTTGAAAGGACCCCGCTCAGCAGCTGATCAGCAAGAGATCGGGAGAGAGATAAGAGTGCCCGGCTCCCTTTCAGCCCCGCCCTCCTTTGTTGAATGTGCTGCAGAGGGAGGTTGTTTGTTTCCCCAGCTACATGTGACTGGCTGATTAGATTATCTGTCTGGAAACTGTAGAAAAGCCCCCTTTCCTTTAGAAGCTGCAGAAATGTGAGTTGAACCCCATAAAACAGAGCTTTTCCTCTTTGCTTCCCCCCTTTGCAAAAGGAGCTTTGCTTTTCCCCCTTTGCAAAAAAACTGCAAAACCTTTAGCTGATCCTCAAAAAACAGGGTTTTTCCCTTTGCAAAAAAGCTGCAAAACTTTTAGCTGATCCTCAAAAAAACCAGGGCTTTTCCCTTTGCAAAAAAAGCTGCAAAACTTTTAGCTGATCCTAAAAAACCAGGGCTTTTCCCTTTGTAAAAAAAGCTGCAAAACTTTTAGCTGATCCTCAAAAAAACAGGGCTTTTAGAGGAGGAAAACCAGAAAAATATTTTTTTTCTTGTTTCCTCCTCTAAAAACGAGGTGCCCCCTATGGTCCGGTGCGCCCTATGGAGCGAAAAATACGATATAATCTTGCTCTGAAGAAAAGGATGGGAAAAGTTAACATCAGAGCAGGGTTTCGGCTAATTACGGAGCTGTCCAACACACAAACCTCCTGAAGAAAAATGTGATGGCACAAGGGTGGCATTCAGCATGTGGTAAATGTTTGATTTAAAACAAAACAGAGATCCAGATATTTCTGGTCCAAAGGCACCTGGTACTTAAATACCGCCGTGGGGCCAAGGAATATAACCCCCCCCCCATGACAGAAGTTGCTCATGTACAAAAGTTGTACTAACTTGAACAGCTGTCGTTGTTTCTGCTTCCTCTGGTGGAAAAAACAAAGCTTGAAAATGACTTGCCAGGAAGTCTTCCTTCCTTCCTTCCTTCCGTTCAAAAATTCTGAAAAGCAATACAGCAAAGCCTGACCATCTACACTGTGGTGAATACTCTCGTGGCTATTCGGCCTCATTGGAAAGTCTCAGAATCCAAACTTTTACCAGAGCCGGTTTGGAACATTATGACCCTGTATAGGTGTTCCAGGATGTTGCAAAGAGTATGGAAGATACTGTTGTTTTCCCAGGTTTTGGCTGTTTTTCGTGAGCTGTCATATAACTGTTGAATTCTTTTGAAGTATGTGACATGGATTTCTAATGGTTTCCCTTCATAATTACAAAACTATAAATACTCACTTCACTCTTACGTGCAGAAATGTGGTGGTGGTGTAGAAACTGCATGTACTTCTGATTTATTACTGGTAGCATCTAAACAAGCATTTGCTTTGGAAAAGTCAAGTTCAAATGAAGCTCAAATCTTGAGCCCATCTTGAAGTGCTTCTCCCTGATTTCATTTTTTTTTTAGCACACTGACTTTACTTTTCTAGTAGTATTTAAATTATAACAGCAGAATGTCTAGAATATGGAACTGTGGGCAAATGTGAAGAAAGGGGACAGGATTTTATCTAAATGCCAAGGTTGGGGTGGAAGGGGGGGTAAACCTTGTGTTTAGGGAAAAGAGGTGTGGTTAAGATATCTATTCCATACCTGTCCCGCTTTTAAACTCTTCTGTGGCTAATAATAATAATAATAATAATAATAATAATAATAATAATAATTTTATTATTTATACCCAGTCCATCTGGCCGGGTTTCCCCCGCCACTCTGGGCAGCTTATATAAAACATATTAAAATATCAAACATGAAAAACTTCACAATACAGGACTGCCTTCAGGTGTCTTCTAAAAGTTATGTAGTTCTTTATCTGCTTGACATCTGAAGGGAGGGCGTTCCACAAGGCAGAAGGCCTATACCGAGAAGGCCTTCTGCCTGGATCAATGTAACTTCACTTCTCGCAGTGAGGGAACCAGCAGAAAACCCTCCGTGTCTTTTAAAAATTATTTAAAATGCCTTTCCAAAAGGTAGTTGAAACCAGCTTTGGAGCAACTTATTTCTGTGCCTGCTAGTAAGTAGTCAGGTTGTACTTGCATGACATATTATTGTGTTTAAAACAAACAAACAAACAGCAACCATTGGCCTCAGTCCCAGAGAAATCACCTTGCAAAAGTAGATCGAAGCAGACCCACACTGCGTGTTCCTAAAATTCTAGCAAATGTTTGTTCATTCAGAGCTTTGGAAAAGTCATTCATATATAGTGATAAAGCCGTTGTGCTGAGTGGGACTTCTGCCAGCAGAGCACTTAGAGGCATTGGAACCTAAGGCTGCATCCTATGCACAACTAGGACCCATCTACCCCACTGACGTCAATGGATGCTGAGGCTGTGGTTGTCAATTAAGCAGATGAAGTACACACACAGGTTTTGCTGTTCGGTCAAAATCTATAATTTGGTTTATTTTAATTGCAAAAATTGTGAACCACTTAATTCAGGGTTTATATTGAAAATCTGTAAGGAGGTAAATACCCACAAACTGATGGAAGATAACCCTGTAGGTTATGTGCTTGTGCTGTAATACTGTATAAGGATGACTGAAAATTACAAGCAGCTATTAAAGTGGAAGACTTTAGAGGAGGGAAGCTAAAATAGTTATAAAGGAAGCAAGGGAGCCATAGGTACTGCCATTTGGAAACTTTTTATTTGGAAATTGGTATCCTAAACATTTTGAGCTGATTTATGTGCTCTTCCCAGTTCCAAACAAAATAGTGCATTCTGAGAGGAGCTTTTACCTGGAAGATTATATAGATCTTGATCCCAAGGAAAGAGCACCACCTCTAAATTCACCCAGTTTGTCCAGTAAGTCATTGATACCTGAGAGTTCTTGTGGATTCTATTGCCTCAACTTGCTTTTCCTGTGTCCTCCTGGAAACTTCAAAGGTGTTGGCATTTGTCTGAACATTAGGGCTTCAGGTAAAACTGCCATCCTGGACCTCCTTGGGAAGAATGGTGGGATATTAATTTAATACACCTATTAAAAATAATAAAATCCTAATTAGATCTCTTCCAAGATACAGGTTTTTCAAAATAAATTAACCATATTCTGTTTTAAGATAGCAAAACATGATACACATGGGTCAGAAGCACTGAATTATACCCTGGGAAAGGAAACATAAAATCAGTTTTAAAAAATCAATAGAGTAGATTGTAGCAAAATAAAATGCACAACTAAATTGTGAAAAGAGAATGATCAGGGAGAGGAAGAGGAGGTGAAACACTCATTTAAGGTTTGTTTTAATGGAATTGTATGTGTAATTTCATTATTTAGAATGTCTTATCAGATAATTTCTGCCAGTATTCCACATAAGGTTTGGGACTTGCAAATGGCATATAATAGTCAAAAGGGTATTGTAGAACACATTCTTTTTCAGCTTTCCAAAGCAGAGCATCATTTCATATTTTGCTATATTTGGATGTGTAACCAGACTGTCTATTCTTGCACATTCATGTTGATAGATTGTCCTAGTTTTTGGTTTGCAGCAGAATGTCTAGGCTGCTGACATGGGGGACTTGAGCCTCAAAGTTATTAATATTTCAATCCTTTGCACAGAGTGAGAGACAGACTAATACGAAAATAATGTTTTTGCAAGCATTGGGTTTGAGCAGTGTGCGTAATAGGAATGTCACGTGCTGTGTTTGCTACCCATTAACTCTCCCCTTTCTGAGGCATAGTCCTGATTTATCACACGTTTTCCCTCCGTTTTTGTCCTGTCTGTCTTAAATGTGCTTGATGTGGGGCCTGTTTGCCACTGCTCCCATCATCTGCCATTCTCCAGGTGATCATTTGGCAGGATTTGGGGGCCCAGAGATCCAGCCCTAACAGTGCTATAGTGCAACTCTCAATGCAGCTTGAAGCAGAGCTTGGGTAGAGACCCTTTCCAAAACATCACATCCTTTGCCTTTGCTGAATGCTTCAGTGTGCCTTCCTTTCACTTGCCTCTGTGCAATACTGTAGTGACACCGGATACTGCTGGAACATGACAGAGTGAAGCGGAGTGAGCCTTGCCAAAAGGAAGGGAAATGTCAATAGGGATTTTCAAAATCCTGCTTCAGTTGTATGCTCTAGGACAGGCATGGCCAAACTTGGCCCTCCAGCTGTTTTGGGACTACAGTTCCCATCATCCCTGACCACTGGTCCTGTTAGCTAGAGATGATGGGAGTTGTAGTCCCAAAACATCAGGAGGGCCAAGTTTGGCCATGCCTGCTCTAGGACATAGGAACAGTTCCTCCTGAATAAATGGGATGGAAATTATTTCCTTGCCAAAATTAGTCAGATGCACATTTCTGGGAAGACAGTGTTGGGGAAAGTTAAGTAAGGAGTGCATTTAAAACCTTAATCCAAAATATACCGGTATACAGATTACAAGCTCCTAAATTGGGTAAGCTTTGGACTGCTGCGTTATGGGGACCACGTGTACTTCCTTGTGTTCCCCCACGGCAATTTGACATATGTCAACGAGATGCAGGTGTCTGGCAATTGGAATGGATGAAGGAAGGAAACCACTTGAAGTTCTTGTAATCAAGAACACTTGTTTAAATGCGCCAGTGGAATGCATATATAATCCTCTGATTAGCATCAGGGAAACTTTCTAACATATATGGGCTTGCTGGTAGAAAGTACGAACCTGAGAAAGATACCCTTGTAGTGCATGATGGAAATTCGAAGATGTTTTAAAAATATAATCGGAGTTAAAAGAGGAGTTAATAGAACTACACATTCACTCAAAAGATTGGGAACTATAGGTTAAGGCTCCTGGACTTAACTTCCATGCTATATAAGCAGTAAACATTGCTATTATGCTTGCATACAACTTATCATCCATGCACCCACACTCTCTCTAGGTTTTTCAGACACAGTCCCCACAGATTGGGGGAACCCAACAGCTCAGGACAATGTGTGTTTGAGGAGGGACAGTGAGGGGCACACTGACCCCCTGCTTTCCATATGTGTGTGTGTGTGTGTGTGTGTGTGTGTGTGTGTGTGTCTGTATATGTATGTATTTGTTAGTAATGATAGCCTGTGATGGAGGGGGCAGAAGGATATTGGAGCGATTGTATTTTATATTGAGGTTTCAGCAAGTAGAAGGAGGAGGCGAATAATGATGAAACATGCTTAGGTTCGGCTTTTATAGCCGGTTCATTGTTTCAAAATGGATTACTAATGTTCTTTTGAATTTACAAGTGGAACGTGGCAAGTCTGCAAATGTCGATGTTCTGATAAACCTTACTAGCTACTCTGCTAGTTTGACTTTTGGTCAAACATGCAGAAGATTGTCCGCCGCAGCTTTAAAACAAGGCTTGCAGGAGACTGGTTATCAGAATTAAAAGTTCTGGATTTTAAAGTGCATATCTTGTTAAACCACTGATATATCGCCGACCTGACTGTTCCTGTAACCTGCAGTGGTTCATAAAATTCAAAATCCTTTGTTGTGGATTTCATTAAGGTTTGGAATGTTCAGATTTTCCTATGAAGTTTGACCTTTCTAGTGGCTTAACTGTATGGGCATCCTGCATAGTATAACAATAAGTGGCTGAGCTGAGTCACTAAAAATACAATGTACATACAGGAAATATATTGGCCGTATAAAGTGTAAAACTTCCCTTGTAGTTGTTCCCTTCTCATCCCGTGTAGGGAGTGGGATTATTATATGTTTATTACTGTGTTATGCATTTGTGTTTTTATGTTGTACAACACCCCTTGATCTTCAGATTAAGGGCAAAATATAAATTTAATTCAACAACAACATTTTTTTCTTTTTAAAAAGGCATTGGGGAAATACTGCATGAGTACACTTTTCAATTACTGTATCTTTTGATTTGGGGTTTCATTTGGATGGTAGAAATGTGAAGCCTCTGATCCTCTAGCAAACTGGTGTTCTGGTTGGGTTTCAAAACTTCAGGAATTTGTCAACAACTGGTTACACCCCTCTTTTCAAGCATGCAATCTAAAGTAGTACACTTGAACCACCTTGTGATTAATATTTTAGAATTTCTTCTTTCTAGAATGTATGCATCTGCTAGAAGAGTACTGGTGAAAAAAAATATAGTGGAATGGCATGCCCCATGCAGAGCTGCCACTAACATCAAAGGGCAAGTCATTGCATGCCTTACACAGCTCCTGCACCTGAATGGGTCCAGTAAATTGGAACGAAGTGTCAGACATTTAACACTATTTCTTCATATAAATAATTTTTATCCTGTCATTCCAGTGTCCAGGCACCACTTAGGGGAGCTGGAAAGAAAGCTTAAATTGATTTGGATGTGGTGTGGGCTATGCATGCTAATTTTTAGCAGCTCCACTTGAATAAAATTATTTTCATTTTGAAAATGTCAAGAGACCGAGAGGTTGAATTCACCCTTTTATGCACATCGTTTATGTATTCCACCTTATCAAACATACAAATAACCTTGGTAAAAATAACAGCGCCGAAAAATAGAGAGTAAATGCCGTGGCTGGAGCAACCCCGGAGCTTTGTTGCCTTTCTGCAAAAGGTGTTGAATGCAAAATCAGGGGTGGAATTTTAATCAGTTTAGCCACACACACACACAATTAAACCTGACCTTTATTTGGCACACACTAGATAAAAGCATTACTTTGAGCTATATATGTAGCTATTATTGTTCTGGGGCTTCTAGACGCTTGAGCTTAATTAGCGCCTCTTCCTAAAGATAACGAGACAAGACAATGGATGCAAAATGTTCCTTGGCAGCTGGGTAATGTGCACGCTTTCCCCATTATTGGTACGTTGAAAAATTCTTCACCATACTTTCAAACGCAGGAGAATGTTTAGAAAGGTTGCTTTTAAAAAAACACCACACGAATCTTTAATCAAGAGGGGATAGATGTGCACCAGGATTCTTGGCAGACATTGGCATAAGAGAAAGTTTGAGAGAATAAAATGGCTTCTTTGTAGATGACTATAATCTATCCAACCAAGAGCCAGTGCAGTGGATCTTGTGCACTGAGGTGTTTTGTGTAGAAAGGCTGGACAGGCTGCCTTCATCCTTGTATGCTCTGCTAAATAAGGTACAGTCGTACCTTGGTTGTTGAATGCCCTTGTACGTTTTGGCTCCCGGACGCCGCAACCTCGGAAGTGATTGTTCCGGTTTGCGAACGTTCTTTCAGAACACAAACATCCAATGGGGCTTCCACGGCTTCTGATTGGCTGCAGGGGTTTCCTGCAGCCAATCGGAAGCCGCAATTTGGTTTTGGAACATTTTGGAAGTCGAACGGACAGACATGTCTTTCAGTGTATCCCATCCCTGAAAAACTCACCCTCAGCTATGTCCTTGATTGGATGGGCTGCATCCCTTTTTGCCACTCAAGAGACTGGAGCCTGCAGTTTTGTTTTGGTTCCATGCATAATAATATTAGTTATTTCTTTTCATGTGCAGCTGCAGTGTATCTTAGGAGAAATAGTTATTAGGCTTTACTGGCTTCTCTCTGCTACGAATCTGTTCACTTCTCTTCCTTCTAGGGTTATTTCTCTCAAAAGCTGGTAGTGCTTGTTATAGATCATTGAGTTTTCTTCTGTTTCCTTAGCACGCATTGCTTTCCTGCTTCTTGTTTCATGTACTTTGTTAGAATATCGTGGAAAGGTTCATTTCTTTCAGTAATTCAACTTAAAAGGTAAAACTAATAAATGAGATAGACTCATGACATGCAAAGCGAGATATGTCAAGCCTTTATTTGTTATAATTGTGATGATTATAGCGTACAGCTGATGAGAACCCCAAATTAACAATTTCAGCTTGGGGGTTTTCATCAGCTGTACGCCATAATCATCACAATTATAACAAGCAAAGGCTTGACATATCTCGCTTTGCATGTCATGAGTCTATCTCATATATTAAACTCCAGTAGCTAATGAAAACAATTGCTTACATAAATGGATTTTTCCACGATATTCTAATTTTTCGAGTTTCACCTGTAGAGCCCAAATGAGCCTGCTCTTTTAGTTGCTCATTTTAGCTCAGTTCCCTTCAGGTCTCTTTCTTCTGCATGCAAGCTTTTTTCATCTTTCTCATATCTTTTTCTTTTTTTGAGCGTTGCCTTTACCTTTGCCTTTTTTTCTGCCTCCTATCTAATGTCCCTTCTCACTTCATTTCTAAGGCATGTGCAGTCTTTCAACCGTATGCCTGTGGCTTTTCCTCCACATCTGCCTTGGGTTTTGTTCTAAACAGATCCTTAAGTTTTCTCAAGTTTATTGAAAACTACAGTTGGTCAACAGCTTGATAAAGATTTCTTTGTTACAAGGTGATTCCCGTGTTTGCTACACACTATCAGCGGCAGCATTCCTGCATTTCCATAAATATGCTATTAGGGTGGATATGTGCACACCTGTGGGCAACACTTAATTTCCCTTCACTTGTTATTTGGCAGCTGAGTATGTGAAGCAGCTTCCTGGAAAACCATAAATGTTAGGTGGCAAATATTTTGTACATACAGTGTTTGATCTACAGAGACTTTATCTACACATGAGACACTCCTCATCCCTGCCTTTGTCTAAGGTGTATCCTGCAAAATCCAGTGTAGACTAAGAACGAGTGCCAGTTTGTTTTATTTTGTCGTACCTTGGTTTTTGAACAGTTTAGTTCTCGAACGTCTTGGCTCCCGAACGCAGTACACCTGGAAGTGACTGTTCTGGTTTGCGAACTATTTTTGGAAGCCGAATGTCCGTCGGGGCTTTCACGGCTTCCGATTGGCTGCAGGAGCTTCCTGCAGCCAATCAGAAGCAGCGCTTTGGTTTCCAAACATTTTGGAAGTCGAACAGACTTCCGGAACGGATTCTGTTTGACTTCCAAGGTACGACTGTACTTCAGTGAGCCCAAACAGTTACTGCCTTTTCAAATGTCTACCTAGCTAGCCATTTTTGACTTTCTGTGGAAGAGTTCCCAGTTACTGACATTTTAATTTGTGCTTCCGTGCTCAAAACAAATCATTTTAAAATGATCGTTGCAATTTTGGTTAAGTATGTGTCAAAATATTCTCAAGCAATAGCAGCGCACTCCTTGTTTTTCTTTGCTAATGCAGTGGTTGTCATTTAGGAAGCAAAAATGGGACAATATGTATCTTATCCGTAGCTTGATTAGAATCAGATTATTGTTTTCAGGATGCTACTAATTGTAGAGAGCTTTCATGAATGATCGGTTTCAAAATAATATGAATAACTTCGTTTCTGTAAAGGCAACGGCAGTAATTGTGAGACTGTGCAAAACGCTGGTCTAAATTCTTTGTGGAGGGAAATGAAAAGCTAGCACCCACTTTAGTTGCATTTCTGTAGCGTTTCCCAACATTTAAACTTGTTTGCTTCTCTTCTCTCCTCCCCCCCCCCCTTTAAAGAGTCCCTGGGTGTCGAACACTCGGCTGTGCTGGATTGGATACCCACATCAGGTAATGGTGGAAGTTATTACATTGCATGGAAATGAGTATAAAATAGCCCATGATGCTGTTAATCTGGATGTTGGATGGATGGAAAGGAAGGAGAAGTGGAGGAGAAGGAAAACACTCTTCTTTTTCTTCTCCACTCATTGCTGCTACTTCTTACACGCGGCCAATGAGGAGGGAAGAGAAGGGGGAATGCTGGGGGGGGGGGGTTGGGCAAAGACAGGTAAGTGAAGCTACAACTTCTGCTCTAGAAAGGCATTCAGAGTTTGCCATCATCATCATTTCCTCTTCCTTGGAGTCAGATTTTTCCAGTCCCTGTTTCTGAGTGCTTCTAGAGAACTTCACCAGCATCACTAATTAACAAGGCTTTAGGGTAAAGCTATGAATCCCTGAACTCTGCATTTTTTCAACTGAGGGGGCAAACTGGCAAACTGAGGGAGGTCTCTCTCTGGGTGTGTGCACGCGTGCGTAATGCAACAGCATAAAAGAGGACATACCTAGAACCCTGAACAGAAGCATTAATGTTAAGGGGTGATGCCACAATGCAACGTTTTGTTGTAGGTTCCACTTGTGTAAGTAGATTATAGACTGAAAAGCGAACCATACTGAAAGGTATTGGAACAAACCCAACCTTTTTAGGGTACAGAAAATAACTGAACATGCAGGATGGGAGAAGGGGCTTTCTATTTTTTTTTTAAATGTTGGACAGTTTTCAAGGTACTGTAATGAGCATAGACGTTGGCATGTTATCCATTAGCAAGGGTGATGCAAAATACATTTGCTGTACAGCACAGCATTTAAATCCCCGTTAGCTGGTAGGGGACAAATCTGGGTTATCCAAATCATAAATAAATAAAACTCTGCTTCAGTGTCAGCGCAAAGGCAAATACATCCCTTTAATTAGCACATTATGTGGAGAATAATTTATATAGAGGTTTTAAGGTGATGGCTGTTGAAATTAGAGTTGGAAAGGACCCAGAATCTGACTAGGCCAACTGCTTTGGACAAAGGTAGGATCACCTACCCATTTCCCCCCACAACCCAGTCCTTCTGGCCCACAGTGTGCCATAAATAGAAAACGACAAGTGTTGCACGTGCCAGGCAGCCACATAAGTAAACGTTTCCAGCCAAAAGGGTTTGTGCAAAGCATTTGAATGCATACAGGAGGCCCTAATTTCCAGAATTAGGCAGAGTCACAGTGAGAGCCAGTGTGGTGTAGTGGTTAAGAGCGGTAGACTCATAATCTGGGGAACCGGGTTCGCGTCCCCGCTCCTCCACATGCAGCTGCTGGGTGACCTTGGGCTAGTCACACTTCTCTGAAGTCTCACAGCCCCACTTACCTCACGGAGTGTTTGTTGTGGGGGAAGAAGGGAAAGGAGAACGTTAGCCGCTTTGAGACTCCTTAGGGTAGTGATAAAGCGGGATATCAAATCCAAACTTCTCCTCCTCCTCCTCCTCCTCTTCCCTTTATCAAAAAGGCTTGCCTTGCATCATATTCGTAATACGTCAATGCTAGCCTGGATCATGTGTCACATTAAATCATAGTTAAAATAAATTATAGGTGAATGTGAACGAGCAGCATACTACTGCAGACTCCTGAAATAGTGCTCATATTATTATTATTATCAATAATAATAAAATTGTTGTTGTTTGTTGTATCAGGAAGTTTTTTTTATGTTTTGCGTTTTACTGTGTTTTTTATATGTGCTGGAAGCCGCCCAGAGTGGGACTGGGTATTATTATTACTATTACTGTTATTACTATTATTATGGTCCTCCTTCATTCCTGCCGTGCTGGTGGGAAACAAACTACAGTCTGGCTTTTTGTCATTCAAACCAGGGCTTTTGTGGTTTGTTTGGAGAAAAAATAAACCCTGAGCCTAGGAGGAGTGAAGCCCTTGCAATTTCACCAGTGGGCACCAGCATGCAGCTCATTCAGATTACACCATAGTTTGTTTCAGCTATGGTTTAATGTTTGCAGACCAGGCCAGTGCAAGGGAGCAATGTAAGCAGCACAGAGGAAGAAAAGGGTAAGTGTTGGTAAGCTGGTGTTTCTTCTCTCCAGAAGTTTTTTTAATGTGGGAGAGGAACTCGCTAGAAATCTTACCAGATAGCAAATATTCTGTAAGTGGCCTGAGGTTGCTATTCAAGTAAGGATCTGAAAGTATTTAACTTCTGTGTTTTAATCTCTTTATTTATATCCCTCCTTTCAGCCGCTGATGCCTGAAATGCATTACTACTACGTAGTTCAGCTGTCGTTCTATTGGTCCTTAATGTTTTCTCAGTTCATTGACATCAAAAGAAAGGTAAGAGCAACCTGTGGGTTTTAAGGAGCAACACTTTTTAAAGAAGGCTGTGAAAATACGCTTTGGTGAATGCTTGTACAGTGGTACTGTCAGGGAAAGAGTTAGAGTTAGAAGTCTCCAGTTTCACAGAGGGAGGAAGCTTTCCCCAAGGGGAGGAGGAGAGCAGTGAAACTAATAGAAGGGAGCAACAGGAACAACAGGGCGGGCCTGGATGTTCACAGGAAATGCAAGGGTTAAGTTATAGCTCAGATTCAGAGGAGGGGAGATACAGTGGCGGAGGCACCCCTCTGGGGGGCGGGGGTGTCACAATGCATGTCGGGACGGGCTGCGCATGCGCGGTCCATCCGGCCCAGCGCCACGGTGAGCGGGCAACCCGCCAGGTGGGGCGTGGGGCGTCCCCGCGGGCCGCTGCTCGCTAGGTCGCCACGGGAGCAGCGGTGCCGACTTGAGTGCACTGTGCATGCCCAGAATTTCCAGGCATGTGCAGTGCATCCGGCCCGGCACTGCTGCTCCCGTGGCGACCAGGCGGGCTGCTGGGCGGGCGGTGGCTTGTGGGCTGCCCCGTCCGTGCTGCTTTACAGCCGGGGCAGCCCCACCAGCCACCGCTCACTCGGCGGTTCGCTCGGTCGCCGCGGGAGCAGCATGGGCGGCGGGGAGTGGTGGGAGGGGGCCGCAGAGTGTCACCCCCCCTCCCCTGGAACCCAGGGCACCCCGCCCCCATCGCCCCGCCCTTGCTATCCCACTGGGGAGACACAAGCCAGCTCTAGCAAGGAGGTTAGAAAAAAGAGCGGGAAAGCGAAAGGAACGGTGCATTCGCCATTTTGAGAGTTGCTGGCCACGGAGAAGCAGAGCTCAGAAGGTATCTGAACTAAGTGACTCTGAGGAGTAATAGTTAAAGATAAGAACTGCTTATGAGATTGTTTGTTAATACGCAATAAAAAGTTATAAAAGAATGAGAAGTGAATGCATGGTGATCTGAAGAGGATAATGGCCAGCCCTGACAGGTACCTCGGTTTAAGAACAGTCCGGTTTAAGAACGATTCGGTTTACAATCTCCGCAAAACCGGAAATAGTGTCCGGTTGAGAACTTTACCTCGGTGTAAGAACAGAATCCGACCGGTGGAAGGGCACCAGCGGCGGGAGGCCTCATTAAGGAAAGCGGTCCTCGGTTTAGGAATGGTTTTGCTTTAAGGACGGACTTCCAGAATGGATTAAGTTCGTCAACCGAGGTATCACTGTACATTGAATTAGCAACAACCTGTTTCTAGCTGTGAACTCCTGTAGAAGTTAAGTGCTGTGATAGCAGCGGTGGATAACAACTGCATTTTGGTGCAGCAAAATTTGCTGACATTTCCAAACCAGCCAATATATTGGCCACTGTTCATACAGGCAATGCCCCACATACGTGGGGGCTACTTTCCAAAGGCACCACACATTTAAGTGACATTGTGTACATTTGAAACAACATTGGAAAAGCCTGCAAACACCCTCTAAACCCTGGAAACCCTTTACAAAACCAGCAGCACTTACCAGACGCCAAACTCCATCTGGGTGAGGGGCTTGGGATTCAACTAACGAGTCCCATCAACTGAAAATGCTTTTGAATAAACAAATGTCACTGATGCTTAGAGGTGGTGGATGCACATCTGGAGAGCAGAAGAATAAGCATTTTCATCATCCATTTTATTAACTCAATTATCAAATGAATGTAGTTAATTCAAATAATTTGGGCTGGCTTCTGCTCAGTCACATAAATGCTCTGAGCAGTCAAAGCATTTAAGGCAATTTATTAGATCGTTGCGCAAACATACGGTGATTACAGAAGCTACAGTTTACTAGCAAACTACAATCTACTAGCAAACTCCAGCCCCTCCAAAAAGCTTTGGAAGAATTCTGTACCAAAACATGCGGAGAGGGATTCAACATCACACTGTTCTGATCATGCCATCCCCCTGCTTCTCCCATGATGTGCTGTTTTAGGGGTTTCTTCCAACCCTCCAGGAGCCACTTTGGGGGAGCGTGTAGGGCATGCAGGGGGAGAAGGAGGGGGGGAGATCCATTGTGCAAACAGAAGTCCCTGCTCAGGAGATCCAGCTTCTTGGCCTTGTGGGCCAATTTGGTAGGGAGAAAGAATATTCTTTGTAGAGGGGAAAGATGTGTTGAATCATGTCCGGCAATGGTGTGATCCTAGAATGAGAGTGAAATCTACCACAGAGATGTGCTCACCCTGCTCTTTGCCCTAATAGCAAATTCCTGACGGGAAAATGCCTTCCTATAGAACCGACCACTGATGTTCAAAAGCCTCTTTCAGTTATTGGTGGGGTATAAATTCCAGTAGATTATCCCTGCCTGACTGAAGATTAATGAGCAATATCTGCAGTCCAGCATGTATTATCAGCTCAGCATTCCGCGCAAATAATGTGACTGGGTAAATGAACTTTTTTCACCAGTTCACAGTGGCACACTTTGCGTTTTGATGTATGTGCAAGAGTTGGGGGGGTATATTGTTTGTTTTACACATTCCTACATTGTATTTATGGAAGACAGAAACAGTCATGTGGGGAGTATGGTCTCCTAAGAAGCTTATAGCTGCCCCAGAATGTCATTACTTTAACAGTCAAATTTATGTATGTGTTTGCTGAGTTTTGGTCAGATGACAGATGGCGTTTTTAGAGAGAGAGATGCTGTTTTGAGGTCAGTTTAAAGGATTTTAGAAAATGGCTACCTCAATTAAATGGTTGATTTGCATTTTTCAGAGGGAAGGAATAAGTTGGATTCATGTGAAACACAGTCATGTAGTTTTAGCAAAGGCCCTGGCAGTTTCTAGATGTTACTATACTTGAAAATGCTGTGGTGTATATGAAGGGAAGTCCTAGAAACAGGTGCCCTCCTGCTGCTGCTAAGTTCTGCCTTGCTACTTCAAGTTACCAGCAAATAAAGAATTTGGGGGTGTTGGTATGGTATTAAACTACTTTGATCCTTTTACAACTTCAGGCTCTGTCATAATTCTTCGAACTTGCACAAACATCAGCTTGCATAGAAAAAAGCAGCATGGAAATACTGCAATATCACAATGTGCCTGTCGCTAGAATGGGCTGTATTTTACTCCTCCTTTGAAGTAAGACAGGCTCCAACCTTGTACACCTTTGGTAGGGTGCTAAAACAAAATTGTGGGCACTATCAAGTCTCTGTTTGGAAAACTGTTCTAATTAGTTTTTTACTATTGTGCGCTACTGCAATATTTGAGTATGCTGGACAGTCTATAAATATTTCAGTCAAAAAAACAAAACTGTAGAGCATCAGGACACAGAAGGCACTGTATGAATTTCAGCCTAAAACCCTGGAGGGAAGCTGCCATTCATTGTAGACAATAGTAAGCTAGATGGATTAATAGCCTAACTCAGCACAAGGCAGTTTCCCGTGCCCCTACTAAGTTCCTGACTGTGTTCTAACCTACATACACTTCTATACGTTTATCTTCTCTCATAAAATATATGTGCACAGTTTTGTATATCTGGTATTTATTTAATTTTATATACCTGTAAGACTAAATGTTTGAAAAGCCAAATTAATTTGTGAACAAATGTTTAACTCCGTTTATCTCTCCACCTCAGGACTTTGGCATCATGTTTACCCATCACATCGTAACAGTCCTTTTGATAACCCTCTCCTACACAGTCAATTTCATCCGAGTGGGGGTCCTGACTATGTGTCTTCATGATGTAGTGGACATTGTGCTGGAGGTGAGAGTAAGAGAGAGAAATTTAGACATAATAAATCTTTGTGTCTTCAAAACATTTCTTGCAGAACACACGTCTTTCTAAAGTAGTAGGCTATAGCCCAGTGTTTCCCAGACTTGGGTCTCGAGATGTTTTTGGACTACAACTCCCATCATCCCTAGCTGGCAAGAACAGCAGTCAGGGATGATGGGAATTGTAGTCGAAAAAACAGCTGGTGCTGGAGACCCAAATTTTGGAAACACTGCTAAAGCCACGAAAGCTTCTGATCTGTTGAAATTTGTCTCAGAGGTGGCGCAGTGCTGCTTTTCTTAAGCACCATGAGAACAGTGAAACTTGCTTTTGAGTAAAATGCTTTCAGTTGGGCTGCACTTGTCAAACATGGCTATTCAGTGAGTTCTTGAAAAAACCCTATAGGATTTGGGAGTCAATAGAATCTCCACAGACCCTGATGTTGGGAAAGATGGAGGGCACAAGGAGAAGGGGATGACAGAGGATGAGATGGTTGGACAGTGTTCTCAAAGCGACTGGCATGAGTTTGGCCAAACTGCGGGAGGCAGTGGAGGATAGGGGTGCCTGGCGTGCTCTGGTCCATGGGTTCACGAAGAGTCGGACACGACTGAACAACAACAAGAATCTCCACATTTTAACTGACTAAGGCAATGCTTTTTCATACTGTGTAGTTGCTGAATCATAGCGAAGGTCTACATAAGTAGTATCACTCTTATTCTGGGAGACCTGGGTGTATATATAAAGCCTGTTGCAGACAGGGTTATATTTCCCCTGAAAAGGCAGGTGCGCAGTGCAGAGACATTATTTGAGCCTTGGGTATACAGGCAGCAGTGAAGACTTCCTTTCATCAGCTTTGAATGATTTACCTGTTGTTGCCTCCTCTCTTGAAAACACACCTGGCCTCAGTTATTCACGTCCTACTTAGTCCAAAATGTGGCAGCCAGACTAATGTCCAAAGATTGGAGTTTATTAGTCTAGCCACGTTCTTCATCTTAATTGTTGCCTGTTTGTTTCTGGGCTCAATTTAAAGGGCTGGTCTTAGCCTTCGAAGCCCTTAAGGACTTGGGGCCAGGCTACCTCCAGAACTGCCTGTTCCCACATGAGCCTGCATGGCACTTCAGGTGAGCTGCAGAGCTCTTGCTCTCTGTCCCCTGCATGCATGAGATGAGACAGGCAAGTCTATGGAATACTGTACCTACCAGTAATCGCTTTTAATGTGAGTTCTCAAAAATCTGTTTCCACTGTGTTCTGCAACACAATCCTATTCATGCCATGTTTGGTAAGAAGGTTATATCATATTGCCTGATGGAATTTATTCCCATGTAAGTGTATATAGAATTGCAGCCGTCTGTCTTTTTTAGTATTGTTTGAATTTTAGTATTGTTTGAATTTGTTATTTGCCCTAGGTTTTTCTGGTTTTTTTTTTTAAAAAAACACACAGAAAAGAAGGCTAAAATATTAGCTTTTGGGGTTGGTTTTTGTTTTGTTTTTTAATTCCCCCGTACTGAGACCACGAGTGGTAAACCATGATTACCACTTGTGGTTGGTCTGGAGAGAGCTAAACTGCAATCCTGTGTTTGGGTGACACATGAAGCCAAGCAATGTCTTGGCTCAACAAAACAACCAGGGAGAACAAGGCAGCCACAATCTCCTCTCCCAGAACCTGCACAATTGTGTGATTACACTAAGCCATGGCTTGGCTTAGTGTGATATGCAAATGAGGCCGCTTTGTGAAGCATCGTCAGTAGAAGAGGTAAGGGCACTAAAGAGTTCACACTGATCTGCTATGCATCATTTGAATATTAATTGTCCGGTACTGTGTGCAATAATTATTTTAGACTTGACTTTTATTAAGGAGATAACCCGTGTTCCTTCCTCGTTATAGGCAGCCAAAATAGCAAACTACTGCAAGTATCAAAAGTTGTGTGATTTACTCTTCCTCTCGTTTGCTATCATTTTCATGATTACAAGGCTTGGATTGTATCCTTTATGGTGAGTAAATCTGCTACTTCCATGGAACTACAGGGGTTTTAAGTCTGGTAGAGCACATCCTGCCTCTAGGGCAGTGTTTCCCAAAGTGGGTGATACGATCCCCTGGCCATAGCTGTCAACTTTTCCCTTTTTTAAAGGGAAATTCCCTTATTCCGAATAGGATTCCTCGCAAGAAAAGGGGAAAGTTGACAGCTATGCCCCTGGCGGACACTGGAACGATCAAGGGGGGGCGGTAGTAGCCTCAGGTGCAGTGGGGGCTCATTGGATAAAAATAAGGGGTCAATGGAAGCATAAAGAAAGAAGAGGAGAAAATTTTGGGAAGCCATTCGTACATGTTTCATCTGTTGTGTAATGATGCTTACTGGCAGGTCAGGCGTCATTGCGTCTCCCTTGGATCCAGCAGTCATGCTGGAGACAAGGGGTTTTCCTGGGCGTAAAGGTAAAAGGACCCCTGACCATCAGGTCCAGTCATGTCCGACTCTGGGGTTGCGGCGCTCATCTCGCTCTATAGGCCGAGGGAGCCGGCGTTTGTCCGCAGACAGCTTCCGGGCCATGTGGCCAACATGACTAAGCCGCTTGTGGCGAAGCAGAGCAGCGCACGGAAACGCCGTTTCCCTTCCCGCTGGAGCGGTCCCTATTTATCTACTTGCACTTTGACCTGCTAGGTGGGCAGGAGCTAGGACCGAGCAACGGGAGCTCACCCCATGGCAGGGATTCGAACCGCCGACCTTCTGATCAGCAAGCCCTAGACTCTGTGGTTTAACCCACAGCGCCACCTGGGTCCCGGGCTTAGGAGTAAACCCTTTTTGGCTTCACCCAGGCTTGGGAAGTGGGTCACAGTTTGCCTGCCTATTTACAACATCTTCTTTTACTGTGTTGCGGGACGTAGGTAGAAACATAGATACATAAAAGAACGCAAATTTGTGACTACATCCTTCTAATTGTTCGCTTAAAGAAGGTGGATTTCAGGGAGGGCACTGAGTATTCCCCCCCCCCCCGAAAAGGGGGTGTTAGGCCAAATAAGTTGGGGGACTTCCGCTCTAGGGCCTCTTGCCTGTCATTCTCAAGGGCTATGGTTGCTTTTCTTAGGTGCTGCTGCTTCTCATACTGAATTAGTTTGGCAGGACCACTAAAGAACCAGCTTATCTCATAGTGGAACCCAGGGAATATGATATAATGTGATCTGAGTCTGTAGACCACTAAACTGTGTGTTTCGTGTTGTGCATCAGAAATAAAGTTCAAGTACAATAAGCCTGCAACTTATGCATGGGGTCAGTTCCTGGGAACCACACACAAACACGTAATGCAAGGAAAACCTGTAAGAAGCCATTTAAATTTTATTTATTTATTTTTTAACAACCCAGCATTGTCAAGGAGGGGGTCGCTTTCCTGAGTCCTCCCTCCAAGCTGCTAATCTTGCCAGCACAGAAAGGGTTGTTAGGCTTTATTGGCTGCTTTTCTGGCACCATCAAACAGGAAGTCTAAAACACGGCGTGTTCTCTCCCTCCCCCAGCAGGTTAACTCAAAGATTTATAGGGACTGGGGAATGTTGGCAACCAGCCAGCCCAATCACATGCTCCCACTTTGGGGACTAATTTTTTTTAATTTTTTTTATAAAGAACATTTTTATTTCTCCAACACTAAGATTGGAGACAGTAATTGAAAATAAAATAAAAGCTTACAACCACAATCACATATTCCCTGTTACATATATCATTTTGCTTTTATATCACGTTCTTAAAAGTTCTTAATACTTCTTCAAATACCACCTTCTATTTCCCTCCCTCCCCCCTCCCAACTTCCCATCACCCATGTGCAATCTTGTTGGTATTTATATTGTTGTTATATTGTTGTTTCTTGTTGTGTTATCAATTGTTTGTACTTAATAATTCTATCCTTTGTAATATTATCCTGTACCCTTGCGAGTAATTCCTTTTATAATTATATTAAAGTTTATTTCCCTTTCCATATTTTTCCATATATGCCTCTACACCAGGGGACAGCAACCTTTTTCAGCTGTGGGCCGGTCCACCGTCCCTCAGATCATGTGGTGGGACGGACTATTTTTTTGGGAGGGGGGGAATGAACGAATTCCTATGCCCCACAAATAACCCAGAGATGCATTTTAAATAAAAGCACACACTCTACTCATGTAAAAACACCAGGCAGGCCCCACAAATAACCCAGAGATGTGTTTTAAATAAAAGAGCACATTCTACTCATGTAAAAACACCAGGCAGGCCCCACAAATAACCCAGAAATGCATTTTAAATAAAAGCACACATTCTACTCATGTAAAAAACATGCTGATTCCCGGACCATCTGTGGGCTGGATTGGGAAAGTGATTGGGCCGCATCTGGCCCACGGGACTTAGGTTGCCTACCCTTGCTTTATATAGAGGCTTTCTAATTATATGATTTAGGAAATCATTATTTACAGCCACTTTGTCATAAACCAAATAGGCGTGCCAACCAAAACGATTCTTCTACCCCTCCACGTCCAAGATCTCTGTGTTGCTTAGCATGACCCAATTCTTAATCCGTCCGAGACAAGCTGCATGATAATATAATTTCAGATCCTTTGGGGACTAATTGTTACCACCTGCCTGAGGGGCCCCACCTATCAATACTTGCTCACGGGATCACTCCTGCTGCTGTTGCCTCTTCAAACACCTCACTTTTGAAGTGTCTGTAATCCCATGGGTGATTTCCAGGCTGTGTTTTATGGAGGGATCATAGTCATAAATCATATCATTCATGTGCTTAATTGCACAGAAGAGTTTGGAATATTTTTGCAGGTCCCAACTTGCTGCCTCATGCTCAACATCACCATCTTATTTACTGTCGCTTTCTGTCAGTGTTTGTGAAGGATCCTCAGTTAACTCTTCCGCTCTTCCTGGAGAAGGTCCCGAGAGCCCCTACAGGACAAACAAAATCGGGTTGAAACGACCTTGTTTTGATTAAGTCATCATAGTTGCATTGCTGATCTGGTCCATGTGAACAGAGCACTCAACAGGTGGTTTTTTTGGGCGTTCAGCTGACCAGCTGGCTCTGCAGCAGCAGCATGGGACAATAGAGCACAAATTTCGTGTAATCATTATCAGTTATGTGGCTTCGGCCTAATTTAATGGTATCAGGAAGATGAACTTAATAAATAAACCAGGAAATCGGTACAATAGTTACCTCCACTGCTTTATACAATAGGTGCCAACTGGTAGTGTTAGTTTATTCACGTGCATCCTTGAACATTTGCATGCATATTTTTTTTTAAAAAAACAACACCTTATTTTAATGGTTTGGTAGCAAAATATTGCAGAAAACCTGCTTGTTTACATATGACCTCCCCTGATAGAGGCAGGTTTTCCTTCCTCCCCCTTGTGCAATTCCAAAGATAATAAATTGAGACTTCCTATTGTGCTCAAAAAGCACTAAGTTGAAAGCACTCAAATTAAATCAGTAGGAAGACCTTATGGATACTGTCAAACAAGACAGATGCTGAAGAGAAGATTTATTTTGCTTTCAAATTATTTGGTGATGAAGGTTAGCCCGAGGGAGATACTTTGTGGCTGTTAAATGATTCTGAGAAAGTTTGGCACATCTTCAAGAACCAGCTTCTTTTGTGTCAAGGATAATTGTTACAAGGCAGAGACTAAGAACAAGATGTATCTCTATGCAAAGTGAATTTCACCACCTGTAAAATGGGGTGTTATTCTTCAAGTGCCATGAGAATAAATTATTGTTCACCTGCCATTTACAAAGTCTAAATCATCTATTCACTGCTAGGCCAAAGCTATGGAACTGTCTGATTCACATTTCCCAATTATCTCTGTGCTACATAGAATTTTGCCAGGAAATTGCTTTTAATCCCAAAGTCATGTGAAATGTTGAGAATGGTCAAGGGAACCAATCTTGTGCTTCCTGTTTGGCCAAAAAGGAAAAGTGTCTGAGCTATCAGAAAAGTGCACAGAGGGCTATTGATTGTTTTTTTTCAAAGGCAGTCCATATCACTTCTCATTTTAACATTTCCTTAATTTAGTACATGGAGTGACCTGGTTTAGTTTGCCTATTATGACAGAAAAGGAGAGGCAGTCCTAAATATTGGAACCAAGATGTCAACTGAGAGATGGGTTTGTTTCAGCTAGTTTTACTTTGGAAAAGGCCTCTCAATATACAGTGTTCCATTCATGTGAGATGGGTGCCTTGTGCCCCTTAGGTTTCTGGCAGGAGTCCATTGCTTTTTGCCCCAGGCAAGCCTGATGCCATATAGACAGTTGACGTTAACTTGCTAAACATGCCATCTAGCGGTTAAATTCAGTCTACTGCATCTGTAATTCAGCCAAGAGTCTTGTATATCAATAAATACCAATTTATTATGATATAAGCTTTCATGGAATTTTAAATCTAGTGGTCTTTAAGATGCCACAAAGCTCTCTGTTATATTTGCTGCAAAAGCCCAACCCTTGTAGAAAATGTATTAATTCAGTGAGCTATCATCCATATTAGTTTCCCCCCTCCCTTTAGTCAAGCTTACTAAATATTTATTGCAGAGCCTATGAGAGCCAGGTGTGTCTTTATCATTGAACATTGATGATTTATTACAAAAAATAAACATTTCATTTTATATAGTGTATTTAAATCTCCTTTAAAACTAAGTAATCAAATGCTTATAACAGTATTAGTAGCGTAGCCCAGGGTCATAACATGGATCAATTCATTATCACATGGATCAATCTAAGAGTCATGGGGTGTCAGCAGCACTAGCAATCTTTGTCTAACTACTGTTGTAAGAAAAAAAATCTGACCTTATTCCCTTATGGGGTACACAAGAGCCCTTGCAAAGTCCTTTGCAGGTTCTCCATCGGTCGGAGTAAAAAACAGAGGCGAACCAGAGAATAATTAGAAGCAAAGCAGCTAGTAAGATTGATCTTTATTGTTCTGTTGCAACATGGTCCCTTCCTCACACACAGGTGAGCAGGGAAGAAGAACCCCAAACCAAGGGCTGCCTGTCCTTAAGACATTTCAAAAAATCCCCCCTTGGAGTCCGCCCCACCCCCAGAAACCTCACACATACATCACAGAAGAGCTGCAGCCCAAAGCCCATCCTCCAGATGCATCACACCTACATCACACAAAAAGGCGTTATCTGATGCCTCTTCTCAGTAGCCTGGCCATTCCTTTGAGATGGTAATCTTCTTTAATTCCTGGGACAATTAAATCCCTCACCCCTCCTTCCTTGCAGAAACCCATTTGGTAAACATTTGGTCAGTTTCGAGAGTCAAAATGGTGTGAGGCCTGTGCCTCAGACATGTGGCCTTGTTTGCTTGGAACACTTATACATTTATATTATCTGTAATTTCTTACAACATTACCTAAACTAGTCTCTATTATGATTCAATCCACTGGAATAATAATCAAAAGCAACAAATCAGAGTGGTTAATTCATTAGTTAAGAATACAGGGGGGGGGGGGAGAGAAAGAAGAATGTAATATAAAACACACACATTTCATTAACCAGTTCACCAATATATGCATCTATGTATCTCCCGCCTCACAAAAAGTTGGACGATTATAAAACAATATGGTTGCTAGTAATCACTCATTTTTCTATTAGATAACTTGATATCAGTTGAGCCCTAGAATAGCTTGTACAATCTTCAACATGCTGGTGTTCTGTTAATAATCGATTAGTCCATTTGGGGATTCAAAGGGTCATAGATCATTCACACCAAAATGAGATTACGGGAACGGATCAGTACTACTTCAAATCACATGATATGCAAGTGTTGATGCAGGGCTTTTAATACGCAGGAACTAGTCTAATGGAAACAGTACTGGTAAGCATTTAGATGAATACATTAGTTCATCCAGATTGAATGTCCCAGGTTGATAGTTCAGAAGTGAAACAACGAATAAATAAGCAGAGATGGCTATGGTGAGTGTCTTGTTTGGGAGACTATCTTGGAAGCCTCACCTTGAGTTCCGTCATAGAAGAAAGGAGGCACATAAATAAAATACAATGGAAGTCACTGGGAAAGCAAAGCAATGTGTAGACTTGCCTCCCATGAAACAGGTTTTCTCAAACTTCAGGGCTCTTTTTGACCCATTGATGAGCTTATAAAGGTGTCATTGACACTCACCCAAATTCTTAGGAATGTAAATGAAATAAAGTCAATAAATAATATGTAACCAACACTTATCAGTGATTAGTAACCATTACTAGAAATCATAACATGTAAGGAAGTAAAACGAGTGAAAATTATAGCATTCTAATTAGATTTATGGCCTTTAACAAGCATATGAATAAGTCGGGTGGGGTTGTAGCTCAATAAAAACTTGAAGTTTTCCAGGTGACAGCTTCCTTTTATGTCTTTGTGGGAGGTGTTGGAATTATTACTTTGATGCTATAAAAATAATTGTTTAAAAAGTGAAGCTCTGCACCTGTATACCGTTTCTTTTAGCAACAAAACAGCGTGGTCTGAGAATACTGTTGTGTTGTGGAGGCACCTTATTAAATACAGAGGCTCCTCATTGGCAAAAGAAGTGCATGCCCTTTATTTCCTGAAACATACCGTATTTTCCGGCATATGACTGGCCGTATAAGACGACCCCCAACTTTTCCAGTTAAAATATAGAGTTTGAGATATACTCAACCGCAGATTCTCCACCCGGCGTATAAGACCCCCGACTTTCGAGAAGATTTTCCTGGATTAAAAAGTAGTCTTATACGCCAGAATATACAGTAGTTCCTAATTATCCCCCCCCCCAATGTCTCACAAACCTATTTTAAATCCCAGGCCCTTTTTGACTCCCTATTGACCTCTAGGTCTTTATTCACCTCATGCACAGTTCCACTGACCCCAGGAGGTCATTATCAACCACTTTGGGAAGCCATGATGCAGATGTATTGATTTTAAAGCATTCCAGAGCTTGTTCATATTGGAGATCATTGATAATGTGAATGGGCTCGCTTGAATGACCAGTTTTTGTGCTCTGTTATTACATTCACATTGACTCCAGTAGGGATGGGAAGCATTGTTGAGAAATGAACCATCTCTCTGTTGTTTTATATTGACTTGCCATTTTCTCTTTTCTCCAGGGTATTGAACACAACAATATTTGAACTGCCTGAAGTAGTTGGTGGCTTTCCTTCCTTGACGATCTTTATCACTTTACTTCTGGTACTTCAAGTTCTCCACTGTTTTTGGTCCTATCTAATAGTAAAGGCAGCCTATAAAGCAATTTTGAAAGGCAAGGTAAGGAAAAAAATAAATAACTGTATTGTGCTTTCTAGTGTGTAATCTTTTTCCGTAACACAAATCGGCTAGCACAGTTCCCTCAAGTCACTTGACTTTATCGATCCACGGCAAAAACTTGTCACTCCCTTCCAACAGACCCTTCAGGTCTTGAAACTGTATGTTTAATATTGACTGCCTGAGCATTCAGTTGAACTGAGCATGGGCTGCTCCATTGCAGCTGTTCCGCTTAGGCTTACCATGGTTCATCTATGGAACTTGTTTACTGTAACCAGAGAAACTGTTTGCTATACTTCTCAAGGCCACAAACACATGATATTGGCAGGAATTTGCATCTTCCACTTCAAACGTAAACTTGTCTGGAAGCTGCTATCAGTTCCAGTTCACTGGCAAACACATTTGTATGATCTATGCACTTGCGAACATGGGTTTGCTTGCTTCCATGCATTGCATTTTTTCTCAAGGGTTTCATAGGTACACCTTAAAGCTGCAATGTGCAAAGCAGCCCTGAGCTTTCGCCCTAGGGCTCTGGAATTCAGACCTCCCTCTGCAACCCCATAGTATTGCCGTGTAGTCTGTATAGACAGTGTTACTGTTAGGGTGCTACTGTGTCAAAAAATGTGGCTTCTATGGAGTTGAGCCTTCAGTGATTCTGGTAGTTCTCTTGTCTGTTCTCTCAGATCTGCATTTTGTTCTCTTCCGTCCTAGCAGAAGTCACTTGTTTAACACCAAACAATATGTGTCTTCTTTCTTAACCTTCTTAATTATTTTCTTTCTGCTGCCTTTGAAGGCTGGGAAGTGGAACCCTTTGCATGTAAGTTTCCCTGAGGGAAAATGAACACACATGCCACACAAACATTATTATTATTATTATTGCATTTTCGCTCCTTGTTTCTTCAGTGGTTGTCTCTCTGCACAGCCGCTCTGCTTAAAATGCACGCTTGTTGAGGGCTTCCAAGCCCAAAGGTATTGAGCATGTTCTCAGGAGTGAAAGAGAGAGACATGTATCAGTTTGTTTAAACGTGGGAAATGCACCTCCCTGCACTCTGCAACTGACTTCCTTTCTCTACCTCCTCACATCCTGCCTCCAAGACCAGAAGTGAGCTGGGCTGGCAGAAGAAAGGCTTGAACTGATAGAGTACAGGGAGATAAGATTGGGGGGGGGGTGATTTAGGTCCTCTCACCCATGTGCCCCTCCTTCAACGTTAAAACAACAAAACTTCACTTTACATGAGACAGGACAGACGCAGTTGTTCCCCACCATACTATTGTGTGCAACACTCAAAAGCAAACAGATGAAAAGCTTTAAGAGTAAAGGCTAGATGGAAGCTTGATAGTTTATTGTCAGGGATCTGCCCTCCGTGGCCAGGCAAGGTCGCGGTGGGTACAGGCAGCCCCGCCCACTCCTATCTAGTGATACGTCTCCCAGCGGTTCGTCTAGCACTTCCCCTGGGGAGGAGGAGTTATCCTCAGGCAGCCAGGTGGAACGTGGGCTCCAGGATGTTGCTCAGAGACCCAGCACCATCCGGCAGACCCGCTCTGAGGGGGAAACGCCACTTCCGCCGCCTGAGATGCGCAGAGGGGTCAAGAGACCGGGGAGGTGGCACTTTAGGGTGCCGAAATTCCTATGTTGGCGACGTAGCAGAAAGCAGGCAGTTTCGGATTCTTCGAGCGACTAGGCAGTCATGTTTTTAGGCAGCTCCACACTGTAAATAGTTTTACACAATAAAACTGTTAAAAGACAAGACAGACTTTGTCGTTATTCGTGAGCAACCCCCTTGTGGACCTGACAGTTATGTTTAACTTCGGATTTTGGGTGTGTGAACAAGGGGAGGGTTGGTTTAATTTCCGTTATGCAATAACCTCCAGTGTCTAACCTCCCCTTTCCCCCCTTTTTTCTCACCCGTTTTTTTTCGTTTGTTTGTTTTTGCAGTCGAAGGATGACCGAAGTGACATTGAGTCTAGTTCAGATGAAGAGCCCACCACAGCTCCTCATTCAAAGACCTCCCACAGCTCAGCCACCACTAATGGGACGAGCGGAACAAACGGGTATCTCACCGGGGGCAACTCCGCAGAGGAACACTAATCCCTGGATTAAACACGGATACACGAACAAGACGAACTGTTTGCTACTGGAAGTCAATCGGTTGTGAATGCTGGGTTTTGTTTTTCGTTTCGTTTTGTCTTTTCTTCCTTCCCTTATTCTTTTTGTTTCTCAACATCAGAGAAAAACAAAACACATGGAGTATTTAAAGCTTCTGATAGCGCACTGCTGTGTTTCCTGTTTGTGAATGACAGCGCCACACCATGTTCTTTATGTAGGCATGCTGTATGTATATAGATATATATACATGACCAGATGGGAGCAGTACTTTCTTCTGTAGGCTTTGATGGTTATTTATTTTAGATCTTATTTGGGGGTGACCTGTGGATGAAAGGGAGCAAGATTCTCTTTCAGACTTCACATCAGGGTCAGGGACTGCCAGGTTTTAAGGCACATTCCGTGCTTCGTTTCTCTAGCCCGGTATCTAGCGTTACAACAAAACTTTATAAAAGTTCCTCTTTAGTTCTAGGTTGGTTTTGTTTTAATTTGCTGTTTTTGTGCTGGAGGATGCTGACTTTAGAAATTCCCAATATAAACACAGTGGTCGCTCCCCTCACCCTAGAGAGGAGTTTTTAAATGGTGCATTCGTATTTCTAAATTGCCAGTAATGGGTCCATTCCATATGAAACCGTAGTTATTGTAAGATGGGATTTTAGCCGTCTTTTACAAAATTGGTGGCAAATTAGATCAGACCTCACTGTTTGTGCAAATGCCCAAACGATGTTTACATCAGGTAGGAAGAACTCAAGTCTTACAGATGAGTCCCGCCTTGCCGTTTTAACCTCCAGTTTGATTTTTAAAAAATTCTGGAGATGCCTTTTGTTAATTTTCAGAAGATGCTTACTTGAGTGCATAGTCATGTATACAAAAGTTGCACTTGATCATATTTAGAACCAGCATCAAGAAGAATAGAGGCAGAAAAGAATTGCTTGCTGGGAGTAAAATAGATACAAGACACTGGGGAGATATCTGCATGGTGCATTGGCAGCCTGTGTCTGGACTGTACCACTGCATACAGCAATTGGGGACTCAGTTGACTGAATACTTTTGCCATACAAATATATTCCATGTGTATAGTAACTAGAAGTCATGGGATAGGTTGAGGATGTTCTAGCTTAAAGCCGTTCTCCTGTCAATCAGGGAATTGTTTTATATGGAGGAGCATTAAATCGCGTGTGCCACCCCCTTTTGCACTGAAGTGGTACAGTCCAGACACAGTTATACTTCCTCGCATACTTTTGTGAAAATTAGGCCTTATTGCTCAGATGGGGAACCTGTGGCCCTCTGACTATTGTTGGACATCATCCCTGACCTTTGCCAGCTCTGGTTGGGGCTGATGGAGTCCAACAACATCTAGAGGTTTTCCATCCCTGTTCTACTGCCTGAGGTTTCTTTTAAGTGCCTGCTAGAAAGCTTTTGCCCACACTTAAAATAAACATTCGGCAGTTCATTCGGGATTCAATGAGGACACAGTCCATCAACCCTTGTAAGCAACCCTGCTTGGTATGAGGTTGTGTTCTTGGTAGATTGTATGGCTGGGTGGCTCTGGTTTTAAGGGAAGAGAGTGCCCTGGTTCTTCCCACATCCTCAACTTACTTGTGGGAGGACAGTTTACCTAATACTGGTCCTGTGCCACACCACAAAGAGAGTCCCCAAGGGAACTTTGATGGTTGTACGAGTCTCATAGCAGTCTTTTCTCTCTTTCTTAGCCCACAACACTTGCAACTATTGGCGCCATTGAGCGCAATCCAGGAACATGGAAAACTGATGGCTAGATGTACTCCAGTATGAATAAGCAACAAGCATCCAAGGCTCTACTTAATTACTAGAGAAATACAGCTGGCAGTAACTGTAAGCCTGTTGATTATCTGCTAAAGATTTACCTGTAGCTATTGATACGTTCTTAAAGGAAATCAGCAGGAATAACAAGAGTTAGATCCTCCCCCCCACTCTTCATCTCTCTGCAGTAGAGGTTTCCTTGTTTCCCATAAGATCGTTAGATAAAGCGACCTTCCTTTCACGTTATTTCTGTGCTTAGTAAAGCCAGTTTCGGCAAAGAGGACAACTTCTCTTTTCTGTGTGCCATTTTTGTTTTCTGTTGGTGTTGGGCACAGAGGTAACATGTATGCCAAAGAACTACATGCAGGGAAAGGTGGAAAGAAGCAAGAAGCAATTGCTTGGAATCGTAAGAGCCCTGTCTCCCATCAGAAATTATTTTGAGCCATAAATCCTTTTTGCACATCTCCTGCAACCGAATCACCCTTAACATTTGCTCAAGCCATACAGTATTTATTATACTCTGGCTTTATTCTGTACATGAGAGAATGGAAAGGTGGTGGTTCTTTACAGAGGAAAGGTTATTATTATTTTTATCACAATTCATGCGACCATTTTTGAAGCCAACCCAACAAAACATGTTTTGGGTTGATAGCTGTTCCCTGGTGGGTTGAGGTGTGCTGGATTGGTCCCGTGAATCTCGACGCAACAAGTTAGATTCCATATCTGTGTTATGTTCATTCATGTTGCGTGTGTTGATACTTCAGCCCATGAGAACCCAGTGGAAAAGTCAGTCTTTGCAAAATACCAAAAAAAAAAAAGTTATGTGACATGTGCCAACATGCAAAACACAAATTAAGGGCGCTTATAAAGTGAATGGAATAAAAGTAACTTGAGAGCTGAAGAACAGGAATTATATTAGAGTGGAGGGATATAAAACAATATCAGAACCACTATGGATATTGGAGATTAGTTGCCACTAGAGTCTCTCTTTCCATGCTGTTGTTTAAGAGTCATTGTGGGTTGGCACTTAAACTTTGTCTCATAACTAATAATCCGGTGCATCTCAGTTTTGAGTTCTCTATGCAGCATAGAACTTGAATAAAGAGAGTGCGTGGGCATTGGATGTGAAGCGCTGACATAATAAGGCAAAGTGGATGCATTAATAGTTTATATTCAGTTTTTTGGTTAATTTTACAACAAACACCGATTGGGAGGCTGGGACTTTCAAAATGCTCTATGGCGTTGCTTAGGCAGGAGTTTTGGACAGATGTTTGGTTTTCCCAGAATGTGGAGGCATTGAATGTAGAACTGACAGCTGCCATCATTAGCTTCTGTAAGCTCACACTGTTGCAGTGAAATGCACAGTAATCAGGTTAGGGGGAGGAAAGCTCCTGAACCTTGCCTCAGGCAACCAGAAAACTGTTACAAAGCACGCTGTGAAGTTATCTGGGTTACAAAATGGCTTCATTACAGCTCAATCTTAAAACACCAAGGATATAGGCGATTTGATGCTGTCGATGCAAGGAGGGCTTCCCCATTCACTTAAATGGATTGAAATGAGGGAGAATACGCTTTGTAGGCCCATAAGCTCAATGTTAGCCTCTCACTATGGTGTATGCCAAGTGCCACTGGATCCAGGCAAAAAGAAAACATGTAATCAATCACAGGAAGCCCTTCTAGAAACAAACTGGTATTCAGTTTCCTGGATTAGTATTATCAAAATTGTCTTGTGTAAACAAGCTCTTGTTAAGAAAGAAAAAAAAACTCTTTGGTTTGGTCTCTTTTAGCAGTAGAGTAAAAGATGCAGTGACCGAAATGAGTAGCGTAGCGACAAAAATGAAGAAAAAACTGTGTGGAAGTTAGTAGCCATTAGCTAGACTGAACTTTTTTATTAGCCAGCTCTTGGGGTAGTGAAGTAAGATCTATTGTTGTGTGCATTTACTCAGTTAAGTATTGGCATGGAACACACTTTTTTAAAAAAACGAAAACAAAAGGTGTGTTTTTATGTATATTTTTTAAGTGGGACAAATGAGTGAAGACCAGGTATCTTCAACATATATATCCACTTGAGGATGGAAGTGCGGGGTTTAATTTGCATTCTCCATCCCGACTGTAGAGTGCCAGGTTTAAAAAATGCCAAAAAGAAATATACATGTATCCTCGTTGCCATTTTTGAATTTGTTCAACACATGACTTCATTTCTTGGGCAGTTACTTTCCATTCTCCCACCCACCCACCCCTTTGTTGTATGTTTATATCCGAGGCCTGGTTCACAGAAGACCCAGCATGTAGGCCGCAAATCTGGCAGGATGCGGGTTCAGCCTGGGATTCACTCATGCTTTCACCCCTCTGCAGAACCTTGAATGTGATCTTGGGCCTGTGTGCATTATCTGTGCATCCTTTTTTGGGGGGCTGCACACTTCAGTGGGGCTTGCATAGATGCCGACATGTCTAAACCCTAGCTGATATTTAAGCTCCTATACCAAGAATTGGCAAGAGTGGTATCTGAGAGATGCGGCAGGACTACATTTCCCATCATCCCTGATGACTGGCCATGCTGGGCTGAAGGGAACAGGGAACATGCCAGCTATCCCTGCTGTATACAAGGGAGAGAAAGGAACATGATTCCCAAGCTCACCCCCCTGTACCCTGCCATTTCCATAGTCTATCTGCCAGTACCATCTGTGAACTAGCCCAGAGTTTGTTTATGGGGGAGATATTGCAGATGGGTTGCTAAACGAGAGCAAACGGTGTGCACAGAAATCTTAGCTTCCTTTAGGAAGCATTTGGACGGCACATTCTCCCCCTTTCCTGCTGTCATTCAGCGAAGCTGGTTTCTTCCTTAACAGCTGCCATGTGAAGGTTGCTGTTGTAACTTGCAAGGAACTAATGAGCATATAAACCCCGAAAGCTTAGATTTGGGACTGTAGGGAAAGAAGGGGGTAATCGCCAATCTTCACACATAATCAAAAAAGTGACAATATCAAGCCATGGAGTGATCATGGTGGTTCTTTTATCAATTAATGCACCTTTCCTTTCAAGTCATTCTGCTACTGGAACGGAGCGTGTTGCAACAAACAATAAAATTATTGTGTGTGCCTGCGTGTGTGTGTGTGCATAGGTGTGAGCGTGCTGTATTTTGCAATAAACTATGGGCAGATAGTTGTGTAACCCAATGCCAGCTTGTTTTGAATGTCTTTACATTATACATATGAAGGCATAGGTTACACGGTATTCTGGTGGTTCAGGTCGACCTTCTTCTTCTGCCATTCCCTTTTGCAGTGTATGGTAGAGGGTTCTGAATATAGGGCTATTGAAGTCCATATTTCTCATCTCCCCAAACTCATACACCATTAATTTCGGCTTTCTGTAGTTCCCACAAATGAGAAGAAGATGGGATTTCTTTATTTGCTCCCTCCTCCCAATTGTTTTATATTTATTTTTATTTAAAGGCTGCCTGGTGTTATATTTCCTCCTGTATTCATTACTGAATCCTCTTGTCAAATAATAAAATTACAACAGTTCTGTGTAGCCACTGTGAGAATGACCAAAATACTCGAAACCCGCAGTGTTTAATAAATGGAGTTGCCTTGAAATCACAAATCAAAACTTCGAAAATATTCTGATTGCACTTAGGCATGACTTGAGTGCTATTTGGTTTGTTTGGATTCTACTGGGACGTTGCTAAAACTGCCCATATTTTTTAGCTTCTCCTTTTAAAAAATAGTTGTATTTATTTGTTTATTTATTGAAAAGTTACTTAGCACATTTTTTCCTTACAAGGGAGTTCCAGTTGTAATGACAGAGAAACTGAAGCAACTGATCTGCTTGTATAAAGTTATACACTTAGGAAATAGCCTCCACATACTTAAATGGAGGGCAGGCGGGGGTACGTGTATTTTGATAGTATTTATTTTGGCCTTAATTTTAGCCTAGGGCTTTAGTGATGTGTAGGTTGACTAGGACCACTGGTAATGAGAATCATCTCAAAGGAGAACGGTACACGCTGGTTTGATACACAAGAGGGTGTTTTTCTATCTCCCTGCAAATTTCTAAATACTGAAAATAGTAGCCACATTTGTGTGCTCTGCATGGTGGTTACCTTCAGCAGGTCAGGTCAGGACAAAATGGTGCAATTTTCCACCTGTGTTTTCAAGACAATCCAACCGTTTGAGGAACTCTTTGAACTATAACTTACTGGTATCTTTCACTGTCAGAAATACAGCACTGTGTTTTAGCCTTGGATTTTGCTTCTGGGTTTCTCCCCCCCCCCCCCTTTTAAATATGAAAAATTAACATTCTTCCTGGAATATTTGGATCCAATCAATATTGTGAATTTTGATTTGAAAACACTTTCATAATAAACACTAAAGTATTAGGCCTCTTTACTTGCCTTCTTTGCAGTGTGTGTCCATCGCCTTATACTACCGTATTTTTCGCTCCATAAGACACACTTTTTTCCTCCTAAAAAGTAAGGGGAAATATCTGTGCGTCTTATGGAACGAATGGTGGTCCCTGGAGCTGAATTGCCCAGGGGCCAAAAGAGGATCATGCTTTTTATTTTACAAAGAGAAAAGGGGGTGTTGAAAGGACCCCGCTCAGCAGCTGATCAGCAAGAGATCAGGAGAGAGATAAGAGTCCCCAGCTCCCTTTCAGCCCCGCCCTCCTTTGTTGAATGTGCTGCAGAGGAAGGTTGTTTGTTTCCCCAGCAACATGTGACTAGCTGATTAGATTATCTGTCTGGAAACTGTAGAAAAGGCTCCCTTTCCTTAAACTGCAGAAATGTGAGTTTAACCCCATAAAAATGGGGCTTTTCCTCTTTGCTTTCCCCCCTTTGCAAAAGGAGCTTTGCTTTTCCTCCTTTGCAAAAAAAACCCCTGCAAAACCTTTAGCTGATCCTCAAAAAAACAGGGTTTTTCCCTTTGCAAAAAAGCTGCAAAACTTTTAGCTGATCCTCAAAAAACCAAGGGCTTTTAGAGGAGGAAAACCAGAAAAAAACATTTTTTTTCTTGTTTCCTCCTATAAAAACGAGGTGCGCCCTATGGTCCGGTGCGCCTTATGGCGCGAAAATACGGTATATGTCTGTTTACATCTCGCCCTTGTCTGATGGGAAGTTGCTCTCTGGCATCTAAGGCCAAAACCTTTCACATCACCAGCTTCCTGAGACCCTGGAGATGCCAGGCACTGAACCTGGAACAGCTGCTCCCTGCCTCTTTCACTTGTCATCCATGGTTGTCACCTGGTAAGAACAGGGTGGCGGCGGCGGCGGCTGCTGCTGCCGCCACTTCCCGCTCCTCTCTGACCTCCTTTTTTCTCCCCCACTGCCTTCAGTGCACCAGGGCATCTTCAGGTCATGGTGGTGGAGGCGGGAGCAGTGGCAGGCACAGTGGCAGACACTCTTCCCCTTAAATCCATCCGTAGCTGGAACTTGTGTGATTCTTGCACCCATTCTGCAGAAAGGTGAAATTGATCTTTTGTTTTGGCAGGGTGAGAAGCTTTGGAGCTGGAGGGAGAGACTTGGACCTAATGTTCAAGAAACAAGAGAGCAAGCAAAAAAAAAAAAAAGTTGATAGCACCCTTCTGTCAACACACTTAGTGAGCCCCCCCCCCCCAAAAAAAATCCATTCCCTTTGATCCACACTACAGGTGTACAAGGTAGTTCAGCCTGAGATATGCAGCTGGCCCAAGGTCACTTAGTGAGTTTCTGTTCACAGGAGCGTCCTACTCTTGTGTAGGACCCTGGCAGAGACACATGCCCGGCTGGCATGTTCTCTCCCTCCTGGTCGGTCGTTGGGGAGCTTCAAAGGCTTTTGCTGCCCAAACATCACAGCGACTGATACCAAGAAGCATCAGCACACTTGGGGATCTGCAGAGTCTTCACAGCATGCATAGCAGACCTCAGCAACTCAGCATTTTGGCTAATCTACTTTATTTACATATTAACACACACGGAGTACTGCAACATGGCTCCCTCACTCTCTAGCATCAGACAGCAAAGAGGAGAGAACAAAGGACAATAGTCCCACTTCACGGAACCCAGTAACACAAACATCCTGTCTCCGTCACTTCCCACTTTGTGGAATGAAAACATATACCGTCATGTGATAGATAACGATCCCATGACTGCAGACACAGGGAATGAATCTCCAACAGTTTCATGGCTGGGAATTTGAACCCAGTCTCACCAGCCCTAGCCTATAACAGCACCACGCCGGAGCCCTTTATGAACACCACAACTGTGTCCCATTAGTGCAGTCATAGGGTTGCCACATTTCTATAAGTAAAATTCAGCACACAAAATTTGTTAAGCTTTTTTGGGGAAATGAAACACAAAGTTGTTGGGCTTTTGTTAGGCAATCAATCTCAAAATCCCATTTCCTAAAACTTTCTCCCAGCCGCTATTTTCACATGGAAATTCCAGATGTATGGCAACCCTAACTATGTGGTACAGATGACCAGTCAAACCCAAGTAGCAAAACATTTGCTAAAAGTTAAGCCTGGTTTATTATTAATGAATTCATAAAGAATTTCAAAACATTTTGTAAATGCATTAACAGAAAAACAAGGCAAGGGGCAATAACAGTTGGTCACCTTGCTATATACCAGGGGTGGCCAACTCCCAAAACACTGACATCTCACAGAGTTAAAAACTGCCAGTGATCTACCCCCTTTTGGGGGGTTCAGGTTGTTGAGCTTTTTTTAAGGAGGAGGAAGGCCCATTTTTAAGGGGTTCAGGTCTAAAATGTTGAGCTTTTGGGGGGGAGCCAGTGATCTACCACAGACGTCCAGTGATCTACCTGTTGGACGTGCCTGCTATATACGATTGTTTGAGGGGCTCTGGATCTTGTTTGAATTACCAGGAAGTGGCTGGGATGAAATCAGCTGCAGGGTTAGTCCCTTAATTAGCTGCTTGGCTGACACACCGGCTTGATTGCCATGGAACTTCCAGCCTCCTAGAATTCCAAGCGGACAAGTTAGGGCAGAGGCAGAAATACGAGAGCAGAATCCGGCAGTTCAGAATGAAGAACCCACTGGAAGGCTGCACAGTGAGTAACCTCTTATTCCATTCATAGCCCCCCGCCTCTCTCTCAGCTTAGTATATGTGGGGTTTGGGGGCCACAATGAACTCATCATTCACAGCCACTGAAGAATACCTGGCTGGTGGTCTACATCAGAGAGAGGGAGTGATTTTTCTGCAGGCTTGGTGTCTGCCTGCCCTTGAGCTGTGACATTGATCTTCCAAAGTGCTTTGCTGGCAATGCAACACGCATACACCCCAATGGCTTCTTCAAGATTCCTCTTCCCAGCCTCGCAGATGTGGTACCGGCTTTCTGGACAGAGGCCTAGCAAAGCTCGAAGAGTAGCCAAGGATGCTAGACTGACCTAACTGAGTTTCGAGGGTGGCAGGGGTCTCGTCGTATCCTGGTCAGAAACTGGAAGGCAGAGAAAGCTGCTGGGTGGAGTTAAGTTGCTGTTTCTGCTATTTTGCAGCAGGGCAGTTTTATATATTTGTTGTTGCATTCCCACCCTGCCCTGGGAGTGGATTGTGGGCATGTGCTGTTGCCAGAGCCACAAGTACCCCACTCCTGCACACCGCTTGCAAAGCTAGGCAGCTTGTCATTTTCAAAGGACCAGATTTGGCCCCAAGGCCTCCTGTTGCTGATTATCTCTACTCAAATGTTAGTCTTAAGTGATGCCTGATCATTTGAATGGTTTCCTTGAGTTCGGTTCGGAAGCTGTAACGTGGATTGGAACAGAGAAGCAGGCCAAGTGACACACACTTCCCTGGAGCAAGTTTAAATCCTCCTTTGGTTGTGAATCTTACTGGGTTACCTTGAGCCAGTCATTACTTTGCAGTGCTGATGTGAGAATAAAATGGGGAGTTTTCTTAGAGGAAAAGCCAATCTGAGGGCAAAGGTGGATAAATATGCAACAGAAAACCATGGGGAGAACTTAAAAGAGGTGTATATCCAAAGATGGATGTGAGAAGCTGAGAAAGAATAATAATAGAATTGTTGAGTAGGAAGGGACCCCAAGGGCCATCTAGCCCAACCCCCCTGCAATGCAGGAGTCTTTTTGTTTTTTTTTTTTTTATAAGATTTTTATTATTTTCCAATAAAACAAGAGAAACACATAACATAACATAAACACCAACATTAACACAATAAAAAACACATTACATAAATACAATCGACAAAGAAAACAATTAAAACAAAACCAAAACCAATACATACCTAAACTGGAACACCAATCTATCTCTTTCTACTTAACAAAATCTAGTTTCTGATCTTCTAAAGGGACCTCCCCCGCTTTCCCTCCTCTGCCTTCAATACTAATATACTTTGGTAACATCCATTTTTAACATTACAATTCATTATCCAACCTTTTATAATATCATAAAAACTTAACATCTTATAGTATCATGAAATAATTCTTAAATCAATCTTATACTTCTTTTCACTTGAGCTGCTGCTATTAATCAGTTACATATCTCTTCACTAATTCAAAATTCCCAAAATCGTAACATCAAAATCTTAAAACTTAACATCAAAATCCTAAAATCTTAACACACTATCTTCAGGGTACCATAAATCCATCCTAATTCAATTTTTATCATTTTCACCCTATTCCCCTTCTCACCATTTTTCTGCTCTCTCCCATGCCCCCCCACCATTCATCTTTACATTTCCCTCTATTGTCCTTGTTCAGTATCATCTTAAAATTTATAAATCTCCTCCTTGGGCGCCTCAAGAGGCACCAGCTCTCCTCTCCCAGCAACTCCATTTCGCAATTTTGGTTTCCTTCCACTTGTGTCTTCAAAAATCTTCTCAGCTTCATCTCTGGACTCCCACTCCAGAGACTGAATCTCGTAGCTCCAGTCAAAACATCAGCCCTGTGTTTCTCACTACACCAGGGCCGTCCATTTACCTGGGGTTGCTGAATCAATTCGTCCCATTTCTCCAGCACCTCCCCCAATTCCCTGGAGAAGTCTACTTCCAAATTATCAAAATTTTCCCAGATCTGGCTGGTCTCTCCTGCTCCACAACAAATTTCTTTGAAATTACGTCCTAACCAGTCCATTTTCCGATTCACAAACTCCAATTGCAGAAGGATTGTTCTTTGTTCCTGGGTAATACCCGGATCTAGAATCAGTTTAAAAGCGAAAGCAAGCATGGTTGGAGAAAACAAAGGGTGTCAAATGTCAGTAATTTTCCATCTTGCGTATTAGTTTTCCAGCGCCATTTTCCCTGAGACAGGGTGCCAAAATTAATTCCAAAAGCCACAGAAGAGATATTTCCAAAATCTTCAATCCCTCAAATTGGGATTTAATCCATTTTCTCTGTCAAAGTGCTTCGTAGCAACATTGTGTCTAGTGATGCAGCTGCAGCCGCTTGAAGCTTAATTACCTCCTCTGCACAACAAAGGAGAGGGACGGGCTTCCTTTTAACATCCCTCCCGGTTGCCAATTATTCAAATGTAAATCCAATTAGTCCCACACTTACAGCAGCCGGGGTTCTTCTTTTTTCTTTGAAGTTAGCAGGAAAAGCTTGGTGCTCAGGTCTGGCAGAATTGCTGCTTTGATCTCCCGGGGGGGTGCATCCGCCTCTCCAGTCCCGTGTCGGTAGCTCCGCTCGCTTGATTTTCCCCCCTTACGAGGGTCAATCAAGAGCAGAGACGGCACGTCTGGGACCCACGAGGCCGCGGTCCACGGGACGCTCTTCCCGTGGCTTTAAGGGGCCCTTGGCGCAGACAAGGAGACCCCTAAAACCCCCCGGGGACTGGAACTGACTCAGCTCCACTCCGCCATTATCCGGCACCAAACCGGAAGCCCAATGCAGGAGTCTTTTTGCCTAACATGGGGCTCGAACCTACGACCCTGAGAATCGGAGGCCCTATGCTCCATCAACGTGAGTTATCAAAAATAAGGACATAAATAAGTCACATGAAATTGTCTCCTCTGAACCATCTATGGAGACACAGGGATATAGACAAGATATATAACTGTAAGTTCAGGGCTGCAATCGTAAACACACTTTCTTGGGAGTGAGCCCCACTGGAACGCAATGGGATCTGCTTCTGACTAAACAGAAGATTGAGGGGAGGAAAACAGTGCAGAGAGGATGGTTTTGATCAGGAACACAGCATGCAATTAAAGAGAGGAGCAGTGGCATAGTGTGGGTTGCTTGAGCCCGGGGCCATGCTGAGGGGGTGCGTGCGAAGGAGGGAAACAGATGGAGTATGCATGCACATTCAACTGCCCAATGGCATCCACATCACCTGGGAGATCTCAGCCGCAGCACTAAGAAGAGTTGATCCGTTGTCTGGAGCCCAGGAATGGACGCTCTATTGAGGCAGCACTGGGTGTTGAAATTTGGCACTCTTAACAATTTTGCACCTGGGGCAACTGCCCCCGGTGCCCCTCATTCTACACCACTGGAGAGGAGCACAGTTCCCCACTGCAGCCAGTCCCGCCCCCAAGACCCGCACTTCTGTACAGCTGCGTTCAAATACAAACCAGCAAACCGCACACCAACCTAGGGATAATGTTCACGTGGCCGCTGGATGCCTTGCGCATGTTGATCCATCAACATCTACCAAGGATTCGAGCAAGCATTTTGTTTCCTTTGCCTCTGTTAAGAGATGGCAGGACCGCTTGCAGTTCCAGGCTTGCTGTGCATCCATTATGTGTGCGTGCGCGGGGGGAATTGCTCCAAGTGCTGTTGTTTTGTTGTTTTGTACAGCTGAGCTTCGTCAGTGAGTGCCGATGCCTTGCAAAGATTTAACATCCGATATAAAATATTAATATGGCTGCTGCTTCTAGCAAGCTGCATCTTGCACAGCAGGAGAACTGGGAGCGAGCCAGCAGAAGTTTCTGCTGCAAAATCTGCTTCTTTGGATTTGACATAATTTTATATATATATATATAAAAACTCTAAGAAAGAGCAAAGTTACCATAATGCCTAGGAAATAAATCGCTGGGTAAACATTCCTTGTAGGCTATTACCAGCATGACAATTATAACTAATGAAAGCAATAATAATATTTTATAGCAGCTGTTAGCTCTGTCTTTGGTCACTTTGGGAGGAAAGGCATGATGATGATGATGATGATTTTTTATTTGTACCCTGGCCGGAGCCAGGCTCAGAGGGCTAACATCATATAAATAATACAATATGCATAAAAACAAGCAATCAGTCGATTAAAATGCCCCCCCAAAATAAATTCAAATAAATTAAAGTTAAAACTGGACAAATGACAATCCTCAGGTTAAATACAGTATTTCTCATAGCGGTACTAAAATTAATATAGGGTAGTGGTCAACAGACTCTATGCACTGGCACAGTGGTTCTCAAAGGGTGTGGCAGGATAGGATGGCAAGTGTAGCAGGAAGATTCAAGGTCAATCAAAGAAATATTTAAACATTTCATTATGACATGGTATGGTTGTTGGGGGGTATTGGTCATCCGTTTTCAGAAAACTGTCTTTGTGAGTTTCTGCATGTAAGATGAGCCCAAGGCGATTCTCCGGGACCCTCGTAAGTGTCCCTATTTTCCAGGGACAGTCCCAGATATACAGAAGCCATCTCAGTTTCTGATTTGATCCCAGAACGCCCTGTTTTTCTTTAGGACGTCCCTATTTTCATTGGGGGTGGGGGGTGGGAGGCGGTATGCAGTTTTGCGAACCCCGAGCCAAGGAAATACAACCTTTAGAAGACATCTGAAGGCAGCTCTGTAGAAGGAAGTTCTTAAATGTTTTATTATTATTATTTATATGTTGGATTCCGCCTAGAGTGGCTGTGACAACCCAGTAAGATGGGCAGGGTTTATTATTATTATTATTATTATTATTATTATTATTATTATTATTATTATTGTTTATTATTGATGTCCCTATTTTCATTGGAGAAATGTTGGAAGGTATGTTCCCCCCACCACTCCTCTCGCTATGCACATGCCCTTTGTCATCCCCACATCTGCTGAGGAGGCTTGTCGAGGGGGAACCCAGAACACATTTAGCGGGAATGCCAGGACTGCAGGAGGGAAATGGTTCTGTCATGCTAGGAAAAATCCTCGCACTGCCAGAATGTTCACCTTAGCACTATGTTGAATGAAACCAGTGAAATAGCATAATGAAATAGCAGGCTATATGCAGTAGTGGTTGTGAATGTTGAACACTACTGGTATAATGAATGGGTCTGTGCTGAATTGTCATAGAGCATGCTTTTCACAAAGGGCTATGTCAGGAGGTGCAGTGCTTCCCTCGAACAAAAAAAAAAGCCTTTTCTTGTGAAATCCTGATCCCTTCCTCCCCGCAGCTCCTCCACCCTTTGCAAAACACCTGCAGTTGAGGCAGAGAGCATCTCCGGCCACATTTTTGTGGACAGCCTCCTTTTTAAAAATGTTCGGTGAAACTATATTAAAGGAGGCGATCCATAGCAGCATTGGGAGAGTGACCTTCCACTTCTGGCTTGCCAAGAGAAAGGGGAGCATTGCGTTGCAGAGGAGCTTCTTCAAAATAGTGACTTGCCTAATCACAAACTGGACATTGGCTTGCAGAGAGATCTGAATGAGCAAGCTGGCATTCCCAAGAATGCTTTGTGCAAGTGAGGAAACCTAGCACACCAAATAGGCAGCTGCTTTCTACTGGGCCATGGGTCCTTCTATCTCAAGATTGACAACATAGGAGCTTTCAAGGCTTCCAGCAGATGTCCTTTCTAGTCCTACCTGGAAATGCCAGGGACTGTCTCTGGAATCTTCTGGATGCAAAGCTAAGACTGAGCTACAGCCCCATCCACCCTCCAGACACTGGCCTTTCCCCAAATTGGCAGGGGAAAGGAGAGTAGCACAGGTTATCTCCATTATTTCTTTTTCAGTCCTGCGAGTGCATTATAATGGAAACACTTCCATATGGGCTTTGATCTGGCACAATGTTTGCATGGGATGATGGAATTGGGAATGGAAAACAAAATGAACCCTGAGAACTGTTTTATTTAAGCCGTGTGAGATCTCTCAATGCCAGACAGGGTGTGTAGATGTGTGGGTGCTACAGAAACTGTTGATTTTGTAAAGGTCTCCTCCCTGCGTGTGGATATAATTTCTGTTGGGTGGAGATTTTGGCTAGATTTCAGGGAGAAGTTGCAATCCATCCTCCGGGAACTTCTACCTGTTTTTTTTAGTAATGGTAATAGTAATAGTAATAATAATAATAATACAGGAGTATCTAAGGATCTTGCACATTATCATCAGCTGGTTTTCTGGCTAAAAAGTATGCAATCACTTTGCACGCCCCATTCAGTGATGGAAAATAAAAGGCAAACCTTTGCTACTGCGAATACTCATTCTCTTCCCACACAAGCAGCACACCTGCTTCCTACTCTCTTTTCTTTTCCTGTGGCAGGCAGAACAAGTGCAGACCTGAAATGTTGCCCAAACCTTAGGCTAAAGCCTGTAAACAAGTCTGTGTCTTGTGTTTTCAGTATGACAGGGCATATCAAGATCTGAAAAGATTTTCCAAAAATGGAGATAATTTCTGCAAGCAACTCATGTCTATTCTTCAGCAGAGGTATGTACGTGTTCCCTCAACCTGGTGGACTTCAATCTCCCTTGTTTGCTCAGATGGCAAATTATTTTCTCCAAATGGTATGTGTGTGCTGGTGGAGGGAGCGGGGAGAGAGTTATTGTTCTCCGGAACAGACTTCTATAATGCAAGGCTGCTTATCATTTCCTCCCTGCATGTTTGAACAGTTTCTATAAGGCTTGGTCTGATGCCACTTGAAATATAACTTGCTCATCCAGTAATTACTAGGGTAGCTGCTGGAATGTGAAAAAGGGGAGTGGATAAAAGGTCTAATAGCAAGGACCAGCTTCAAGGTAGCATATACAGTACGTGGATTTTCTTCCTTTGGCTGACGATGAGCTGATTTGGATGTAACCCTAAACCGTAGTTTTTGCATGATTGAGACAAGTAGTCTAGGGGAACCTTGGGTTTATGTGCCTCCTCCTTCAGGACAGCCACACAGATGAATTTGAAAGCTTTGCCCCTTTTTGGTTAAGCACAGGTTGCTATGTCATCTGAACCAGGTGAACTGTGGGTAACCATAACTATAGTTAACCATAACATGCCAACGTGAAGCCATGGTATGTTTCAACAAACCACTGTTAATATTAACAGGAGTTTAGCATGCTGTCCAAACCCTAAACTGTGGTTAATCTAAAACAGAAGTAGAAGCTGCTGATCCCCTTGCAAGCTACACCAGTGAGAAGTGGGGGGTGAGGAGTTTGCAAGCCCAAAGCTCGCTGCAGCTCATCCCCATGACACGAAACCATAGTTTAATGTTAGGTGTGAACTTTTTGCCTTGACCTAAAGCAGGCAAGCCTTTATAGATTGTGCAGAGTCCAATTTTACCCTGGATTCCCTTGAATGCAGCAAATACGGTTATTTAAAAAAAAAAAAAAGACTTGTGCTTCTGGAGCAACACTGGCTTTTGCCTCCCACAAGAGTCCTGACTAACCCAAAATAAAAGCAACAAGCATGGCTGGGAAGGGGGAAGAGGCAAGAGTAGGGAATGGGGATGGTAATACTTTGCTCCTGCTGACACCCGAAGTGTTGGAGAAGCACCCTTGAAAAAGGGTGGTGTGGAGCAGTCTACTGGATGATCCCAAATAACTTAAATGCAGTGCAGACTGAGAGGTGCCCTGTTATAGGAAAGAGTCCCTCATATGGACTTTAGCTCTTAACGCAGAAGGTAATTCATTGATGACAGGGCTGGGTGGACAGGACATTAAATGTTAATTAACTCAGGTATTGGGCCATTGCATCTTAAAAAGCAGAGACATCACTTTGCCAAAAAAGGTCCGTATAGTTAAAGCTATGGTTTTCCCAGTAGTAATGTATGGAAGACTGATCTCCGAAGAATTGATGCTTTTGAATTATGGTGCTGGAGGAGACTCTTGAGAGTCCCATGGACTGCAAAAAGATCAAACTTATCCATCCTTAAAGAAATCAGCCCTGAGTGCTCACTGGAAGGGCAGATCCTGAAGTTGAGGCTCCAGTACTTTGTCCACCTCATGAGAAGAGAAGACTCCCTGGAAAAGACCCTGATGTTGGGAAAGATGGAGGGCACAAGGAGAAGGGGACAACAGAGGATGAGATGGTTGGACAGTGTTCTCGAAGCGACTGGCATGAGTTTGGCCAAACTGCGGAAGGCAGTGGAGGACAGGGGTGCCTGGCGTGCTCTGGTCCATGGGGTCACGAAGAGTCGGACAAGACTGAACGACTGAACAACAACTGGGCCATTGCACACATATCAACACACGTTTCCTGACACCTTGTGGCAGAATGTCCCCCAAGGTCTCTGAGCAGTTAGAACTCATGGCCGTGTGATTGGGATGTTCTTTATGCAGAAAGGGGAAGGCGTTTCACAGGAAAATATAAATGGAGGCTTCATCCAGTTACTGTGAAAAGGAGTTTGCTGGAGGTTACCATACTGTCACTGCCCTATGACCAGGTCATCCTTAAATAGAGCTATCTGTTTGCATTTGATAAGGAAGAAGTTCCAGGGATTCATTAGGCTTGCGCTTACCCAGTCCATTATGCACATTGGTTAACCTGGAGAAAATCACCTGCACGGCAACTACAGTGGAGAGGATATTTGGCGGGAACCACTAGACCTACTTGGCTTGAACAACAGCAGCTTCCTCTGATGCCTTTCTGGAGTTTCCCATTCATTGAAATGTTCAGTTTGTGATCTATGTGTCTGCCTGCAGTTCTGACACACATTTGATTATGTAAACCTAATCAGAGGACTCAGCTGCATTGGCAAAGAAAAAATGCATTTGCTTTACATGCATTCTAACACTGTGACACCAGATCGCGCTATGGAGTTCCATTTTTGCTAACACGATTTCTCATACAAAGTTTGCAATGCATTTAACTGCAACGCTGTTTTGATGTGTCTAGATCCAGCCAGAATAGACTTTTGCACTGGTTCTGACAGGCCAACCAGTGTGAAACTAACATGGATTGCAGTGGAGCCACCTGTAAGCAAGAGGGGACCTTCAGCAGGCAAGGGTCCAGAGATAGAAAGGGAAGAGTAGGGGAGGCAAACCCCTGAGCTCTGGCTAGCTAAGCAATTCAGTGGAGTGATGTGCATCAAAGTGATTTTCAATGAAGTGATGCTCAACAGGGTGGATCTGGGGAGCCAGAAACCGCACAAGTGATCCAGCAAATGATTTCATAGTGGAACTGAGTAACCAGATCCTGAAATATCGTTGCTTTGAAGCCTGGAGTTTTTATACTCTCATAAACAAAAGCCTCAAAGGAAATTCCGGCATTGATTGGATCATGGAGGTGTCATCCCTATTTCCTGTACCTGGTATAGATAGGTCATGCAGGTCAGAGATAAAGGATTCTCTTTTGTGGAAACAGGTGGTGGTATTCACCTAATCTAGGCCCGATTAGGCCTAGAATAGAACAAAAGGCTCCTTTCCTGAGGGCCACAATTTTGGATTTCATTGATTGGATTGCCAAAAGCCACATCCTGCACGTATGACTGGTGACTGGTTATTTGTGGGCATAGGAATTCGTTCATTCCCCCCCTCCAAAATATAGTCCAGCCCCCCACAAGGTCTGAGGGACAGTGGACCGGCCCCCTGCTGAAAAAGTTTGCTGGCCCCTGATATAGGCACTACTGGTGTCTCCCAGGTTTAAAAATAGTAGCCAGCCTGCCAATGACAAGGATTGCAAATGGACTCCCAGCTCTCTTCATCTCTAACCAATGACCATGCTGGCAAGGGCTGGTTGGGATTTGGAGTCCCACAATGTCTCAAAGGGACGACATTGGCTACATCTGCACCCACAAAATGTCCTGAAAGGGCAAGTAGTGCTGGTAAAATTTTGCCAACTGAGAGAGTTGCCATGTAGAGAGTCCATCCCTGAATGTAGCTCCAGACTCCCTAGTATCTTCTCTGCTACCAAATGAGAGGTGATAAGGGGATCCTTTCAGTAGTGAAGGTTGGCTGTCAATCACTGCCCAAAAAATTGGGAGGAGAGGGAGTGCATTCTCTGAACCCATTTGGTGCATATCACTGGAGCTCAGCTTTTCTTCTCTCAGGTCCTTTCAGTTGCTGCTGAAAGGATCCATTGGGGGAAAGGGGGAGCTGGGCTTGGAGGGCTCACGGTGTTATGGAGCAGTGTGGGAAGCAGTTAGCTCCTGCACCACTGAAGGAAACATTGGCTGAAGCCCCCAAAGACTAGCTAACCCCTTATGGAACAAAGTGAACAACGCTTGATTTCAATTGGATTTCATGTCTAAGCACCTGCTTAACTGTCCCTTCCCTTCTTCTGCTGGATTGTGCCCCGATTTAGCAGTCATATTGTTCCTGCAATTGCTATTGATTTTGTAAAGTCACAAACAGAGTTTCGGAAGTTTTACTAAGAGACATTTCACCCAAGGGGGAAGGCTGGGAGGAAGGCTTTTAGCTCTAACTTGTTATTTCATCCTGAAAACCTAATTCATTTTACTGTCAGATATTCTGTGTAGAGAGCAAGGATTTCATTAGCTGTGCATTCCAAAGAGAAATTGCCATTCCATAGAAGATTTGCCTTGCATCTTAAACCTCAAGTCTCCCCTTTCTAGGAGACACCTTTTTGAAAGTAATTCTTTTCTAAATATGATGAAATTCTTTACCACTTATGCAGTAGAACAAGTGAAATTCAGGCACGCACAAAAACCCCTCAATTCTCTTCCCTTTTTTACAAGCTTGGGATATCATCATTACTTCCATGCTACTTGGATAATAAAATATGACATTTGTCATGAGATGAACTACATTAAGCCACGTCAGTGGGTAATAAATTTACCTTGTGAACATATAAGCCGCATCATCAGCTGTTCTGATTCTTTTACATGGAAATGAAAAGAATGGAAACTTCTGCCTATGAAGTGTGCACTCTGCTACCAAGCGATGGTTGCCTCCTCTGAATTTTTTTTTTGTGCCCCTTTGATTAATGCTGGGATCTCCAACCTTTTTGGAATTTTGAGAAAGTGCCTTGGGTGCCAGCCACAAAATGGCTGCAGTGGGGATGTGGCTTAAACACAAAATGGCTGCCGCATCTAAAGAGCTGGAAAATAGGACCACAAAATGGTGTGAGCATGCCATCCCTCGGTCAATGGGAGCTAAGGAAGCACCTACATCAGTCATCGCCACACTCCCAGAGAAAAGCTATTTGCACCACTTCCTTTCTTCAGAACTGAAGGGATGGAAGTAACCAAATTATTACCTTCAGTCAAATGTGGGCATGTTTAAGGAGACTTGGGGCAAGCAGGAGCGGAGCAGGAAGAGCAAACAGTCTCATGTGTATTGTGGATTTTTGAAGGGAGATTTACTGAGACCTTTTTGAGGGCATCGTACAAGGCACTGGTGGGCTCACTGGTGCCCACTGGCACTGTGTTGGCAACCAGTGTTATTGCCTGCACGGTGTATGTGTGAATGAGCCATTGCAGATTAGGCAGTGCACAAATACAATGTTCATTTCACCTCAAAAGACAGTGCACTTCAGTGAAGTCAGTTTGAACATTTAATTGCATGCTATTGAATGATGTGTAAGAAGTCGATTTAAGTACAGCACATGTATAAACCAGTGCAGAAAACAGATCCATTTGTGCACACATTTCACCTTAATGCACCATTTCTGCACCAGAGAGTTGGAAAGCTTGTCATTTGAGCTCATTGTTTTTAATTACGTGCCGGCCTCGTCTTCCGGTTTCTCTGCTATCCGTGCCCTGCCACACCCCTCATTTGAAAAGCATTGATTGATAAATCAAACTCTAATAAAAGCCAGCAAGAGTGGCTGAGTAGGCCTATTGCTAAACAATTTTCTTGGGTAAATTACATGAATGTTGAAGGCAAACGGGACATAACAGATTCATGATGGTGCATTAGCAGAGCACTTAGGAGTGGTTATGGCACTGCTGAGTGACGTGAATTGTGCGTCAGCATGGAAGAGTAAGAATACATTTCCAAAATGACAGGTCATTGCTGTCAAGATACAAGGAGCTGCTTGCATCATGACCTCTGGTTTCCTTGTTGGCAGGGCTGATTTGGAGATCACATATGGCAAAGGGCTGGATAAACTGGCCCACAAGCTCACCAAAGCGTTGGGCAAAATGAAGGTCAGGTAAGTGACATCATTTCCCGCCCAGCCCCCAGTTGCTCCGATGGGGTTTTCTTTTTCCTTTGTCATGGAAAGTCGTAGTCCAGAGCCCTGGGAGTACATGGGGCTCCCATTGGTTCCCATGGCAGATGGAGCTCCAGAAGTGCACCTGGTCCTTTGCCCTTCTGTGCCCAACAATGGAAACCCCTTGCTCAACAAAAGGTCTGCCTTCCTGGCAGCCATACTTACGCTGCCTTCTGAGCTAGGCATATGTATTGAGGGGATGCTGATACACAGGTGCTGCTGCCACATTCTCAACAATAGAATGGGGTGTTGCGGGGGGGGGGAGGTCAGTGGAATCCCCAACATCTAATAGAATGGGGCAGCTGTTCCCTGGAACCAGGTTTGTCTTTTCTCTAAAATGACTGGCACAAGTTTAAACAAACAAACAAACCTTTATTGTCAAACCACCTGTGTGCAGTGAAATTAAATGAGCCCCACTCCCCCCCCCCCCATACACTCAGTCTTTTTCGCACTCTGTGTTTTCCTTTTTAGGGAAGTTTTTAATGTTTGATATTTTTGTATTTGATTTCTGTTGGAAGCCGCCCAGAGTGGCTGGGGAAATCCAGCCAGATGGGCGGGGTACAAATAATAAATATTATTATTATTATTATTATTATTATTATTATTATTATTATTATTATTATGTGCTTGTCGGAAGTCAATTGCACTACTGTCCTATTTCCCCCCCCCCCCCATTCAGCAGCCCAACAGCCCCCGGATAGTGTGCATGCACATGAAAGCTCATACTAAGAACAAACTTAGTTGGTCTCTAAGGTGCTACTGGAAGGAATTTTATTTTTATTTTTTTGACTATGGCAGACCAACACGGCTACCTACCTGTAACTGTTATTTAACCTGTTGGTGCAGCTGACTATACTTCTATATCTCCTGCCTGAAGGTAGGAGATTAAAGAGGTGCTGGCCGGGGTGTGAGTCATCCCTGAGAATTTTACTCGCTCTCCTGAGGCAGCGGTGTCCTGCGATGCCATCTAGTGACTCAGGGGACAGCCCATGATATGTGCTGTATTCACCACCCTCTGTAGGGACTTCCTTCCGTGGCTGTCAAACCAGCGTACCACGCTGTAATACAGTATGAAAGAACACCGGTAGAAAGAGGAGATCAATTTTTGTTTGACATTGTTCTTACGCAAGACCCTAAGGAAATGGGGTCTCTGTTGGGCCTTCCTAACCACCTGGGTTGTATTGATTTGCCAAGTGAGGTCTTCACTAAGGTAAACTCCCAGGAATTTGAAAGAAGATATTCTCCCCACACAGCTTCCCCCCCCCCCCAATATGTAACAGGGCTAGTCATCGGCGTTTTTAAGGTGACAGTGGCTTGCCAAACAGCTGCAGTTGCTCTTGCAAAACAATTGTTGTGGATTGAGTTTGATTCCCAGTTAGTTGCACAAAATGGCATCCTATGTAAATCTCCATGCAGAACTGTTAAAACAAATTGTGTCTGAGGCCAGATTTTTAGCAGACATGTTGAAGAATAAATGTGTATACTATATTTCCTTTTTCCTTTCCTCCCTCACCCCCTTTTTTTGTTTGGTCTCCATTAAGTTATATTTGCAGTGCCTGGCAATGTGTTTCTGAAGGGATGAAATCTGCCTCCGATTTGCACAAGTAAGTACAGTCTGGCCCATTTTTCAAAGTCCACTGAGAGCTGGGAGGGTTTTAAAACCTGTACAATCAACATGGCAGTTTTTATTGCCTGCTCTGGGATTGCATGGAGAATATTTACTGCATTTCCCTCGGCGGTTGTCTAGCAAATAATGTTTCGGAAGGCAAATGTTAATGCAGCAGGTGTATATGTTTTATGTTCTGTGCCCAGGAAACTTGGCAAAGCCATTCAGATGGAAGCTGTAAGTCCAACAAATCACGTCCTGGAGGAGCATGAGAAGAGGAAGAAAGCAGTGAGTTCAAATGACCTTGCTTTTCTGATGATCTGGTGCAATGTCTGTGCAGGTGATGATGCATAATGCACAAAGTTTTGTTTCTAAGTAAGGCTGCAGTTCTGCATTGTTAAAGTCAATGGCTTGTGATTGCTGGTGGCTTGTGATTGCTTCCAGGACCGGTGCTAGGGCTTCTTGCGCCCCAGGCGAACCACCTTCTGTTGCCTCCCGCACCCCGCACCCCGCCAAAGCCTGCTTTAGCGGTAGCCGGGGGTGGTGTAGGCGGCAAGCAGCACCTCTCCGCTACAGCGGAGAAGCTGCTGCTAGCCCATCCCGCCCAAGCCTGGCCAGCGCCCCCTCCATTTTGGCACCCTAGGCAATTGCCTAGTTCGCCTAAATGGATGCACCGGCCCTGATTGCTTCAGCAGGAGCAGGATCACAACCTAAGTCTATGAGGATTTGGTTTTGCAAAGGGCCTCTTACAAATCTGTTGTGATGCTAATATTATTGTCCACTTGCCCTAAATATATATATATTTCCTTTAAAATCTTTAGATCCTGACTTTCCCTGAAAGGCCCAATGTGGCCAGATTTTCTTAGGCTGTACATTGATAATGGAACAAAGCCATATCGTCTCGCCCCTCTTATACCCAATCCATCGCTCTGCTCTGCAGGAGAGGGCATCTTGCAGATACCATCTTAATAGAAGATCCATTCCAGACCTTTGGATTTCCCTCCTGTTACAAATTAGACAGAAAGTGTCTCTGTTGAAAGACCTTCCTCTTTCAACAAGTTAAGATCTG
>NC_046312.1:108052313-108072313 GCF_009819535.1 Lacerta agilis
ACCCAAAAGCACCAGCATCAACAGATTGGCCGTAAATTTCATAATCATTTTTTTTTCTAGAAGCAGAAATTTAATTAAATGCTGTTAAGCATCACCACCTCCACAGAGTTACTGTATTTTTAATCACATGCTGAGTTGTACTCCAACCCTTTTAGCATTCTTCAGCTAAAGGAACACCTACATAAAAGAGACGAAGTGTGCCAAAGCGAAACACTCTTAAACCTGGTTGATTTCAGTGGAGGGAGAATCATGTGCTTCACACGTGTGCCTATGACTGTTTGGGTGCACCCTTTCCACTCACGGGGGTCCTAAGTATCTGTGTGATGTAATGAGTAATGTTGATAGCAGGGACGCAGGTGGTACTGTGGTCTAAACCACTGAGCCTCTTGGGCTTGCTGATCAGAAGGTCGGCGGTTCAAATCCCTGCGATGGGGTGAGCTCCCGTTGCTCTTTCCCAGCTCCTGCCAACCTAGCAGTTCGAAAGCATGCCAGTGCAAGTAGATAAATAGGTACCACTTAAGAGGGAAGGTAAATGGCGTTTCCATGCGCTTTGGCTTCCGTCACAGTGTTCCGTTGCACCAGAAGCAGTTTAGTCATGCCAGCCATGTGACCCAGAAAGCTGTCTGTGGACAAACACCGGCTCCCTCAACTTGAAAGTGAGATGAGTGCCTCAACCCCATAGTCGCCTTTGACTGGACTTAACCATCCAAGTGTCCTTTACCTTTACCTTTACCTAGGTTGATAGTACTTAGATTTCTGGCACATGCACTTTTCTAGCACTTTAAAGTGTACAGCACAGAACAGAATCTGCTGCAAATTGAATTTTTATTTTTTTTAGCAACCCACACCACATAAATACTGCTTGTACAAATTGATAATTCCAGTGACCAAAAACCTGAGAGGTATGGATGAGATTCAGAGAAATTCAGACTTATTACATTTCATTTCATTTTTTTTCATTTGTATACTGCCTTTCTATATACACAAGGCAGTTTACAACAACAAAATATACAAGGTAACACACCTTATAATAATCTGATCCAGTAATGGATTGTAATTGGAGACAATGCAAAATATTTGATGTAGTAATCTTAGAAGCTAAGGTCGCATCAGCAGTGGTGAGTGGGAAGTCATTTGTTTGTATTAATTTGGTGTTGTAATAAATTTGTGAAGATTGGGTTGAAATTAGGAAAATCAATAAAAATAATTGGCAAAAAGAAATCTGATCCAATGCAAAAGTAATAATAAATACATAACTTTAAAATAAGCAACTTATGTCAAATAAAGCAATAGTCAACAATCCTGTAGAATATAATAGTACACATAAAATTAACTCTCAAAATTTTACAAGTATGTTCATTTCCACAAACATGCTCTCTCTCTCTCTCTCTCTCTCTCTCTCTCTCTCTCTCTCTCTCTCTCTCACACACACACACACACACACGTTCATATATTACCTCAAGAAGGCTTTGAGGGGCAAATCGCTACTTTCCTGGTTAGGGTTGCCATATTTTGAATAATAAGCATAAAATAAGAAGAATAGTTATAGCCGTACTAGAAACCATGGATGGAAATTGCAGGGCAGGTTTGGGGGACATATTAGGAACACTTGCTATTGGTGATGCTGTTCAGCAGTGGAGCAGATTGTCTTGGGACTTGGTGGGTTCTCATTTGCAGGAGCTATTTTTGCATAGTCTGGATTGGGAACAGGGTTCCTCTACTGTGTCTGTGTGCAGCAGACCCATCTAATCCTTGCAGATTGCCCATTTTGTGTAGTAATGGCTTCCTCCCTTCCTTTAAACAGAGCATCATAGAACTCGAAAAGGAGCGACTGCATCTTCTGTGCAATACATTAAACTGTTACAGCCAGCATCTTTCCATTTTGGGACAGAACCTAATTGCCGTATGTAATATTAAGATTTTTCACCTCCAGTGGTTAGAAAGTTCATTTTTAAAAAAGGAACTGTTTCCAGTTCAAGAATGTTGTTTTGCAAAATGAACTTGTTCAATTCCAGTTCATTCAAATGGACCTTTTAGTTCATAAAAAGTTCATCCTTGGCATACATTTTTTCAGCATTCAGAATGTTACCAGCCAGTATTCTGAACCATAGAGTGAGTCCAAAAGCAAATTGCAGGCCACATACAAGTGACAGACAGAATGTAAACAGGTGAAACTTTCCCCATAACTGTATTACTCTCTTTTATTTCTGCCACCTACATATAGCTGTTAGAGGCACAAAGCATCACTGTTGCTAAGGAATCAGAAAGAAGGAATGTGAGGTATTTCTCACTTTCTTCTAACCTGAATAGCTTGCAGCAAGAAGTACAGGTCCAGGAACAGATGCAGGAAATGCCTCAAATTCCTTCCAATTCCTTAACAACAGTGACTGACTTAGTGTCTTTAGCAACAGCCTAATAAGTCTTAGACTGTTCCTGCCACATTTAGCTTTGCAACTTTCTTTAGAAATGTTTGGTCGATTTTTGTTTAAAAAAATGAAAGTTAAGAGTCCGGGCCTCCTGCTGGGGGACGGTGAGGGCAAAAGTAATGAACACGAAGATGAACTATAAATCATTCAAAGTTCTACTCCAAAACTGAACTTTATTCACCTTTAGAACACCTGGCATTTACAAGTACTACTTTCAGGTGTAGTTCAGAGATTTTTGAACTAGTTAGTGAAGTTTGTTCAATGGGACTAGTTCATTCCAAGCGCTGTTCACTTCCAGCTAAATATTATTAGAACTTCTTTTCATATTGAATCTTGTTTGTCCTTATTCTAGTGCCACACAAGGCTTCATAATGCAGTCAGTGAAGTTGATGCACACAAGGACACACAGATGTTAGGAGAAGAAATGTCCATGCCTGCTACAGAGACCAAGCTGGAGCTGTTATTAACAGACTATTATGTAAGTGCACTACTGAGATGCTTGCCATCATGACAGGCAATGTTTGTATGGAAATAGGAACTGCCAGCTAGGGCTGGGCGATATATCGATATATCGTCCAAACCTAGTTTGAAGTCCATATCGTTATATCGGTTTCATAATTTTTGACCTGGCAATATATCACGAATAAGGATGTTGTGTTTGTGTGTGTGCTATGCAAAAATCACAATGTAGGAAAAAACATGGAGCCAACCAATGCTTCTCGCGATTCCTGCAGCCCGTTAGCTCTGCCGGCTCAGCTCTCCCCTGCCTCCTTCAGGGAGCAGCGAATCACAAGAGCAGTAGCCAGCGAAAACCACAATGCAGTAAAAACGGTGAAGCCAGCCAGTGACTCTACGTAGCTCCATCCTTATTTCAGAAATTGTGACATATCGGTATATCGCAATGTTTAGCTAGTGCAATATCACGATGTTGAAAACAAGATATCGCCCAGTACTACTAACTGCTGTAGGAACCTCTGGAGGAAGTGTAATGGCATGCCTCTTGGTGCTTTCTGTGTAAACTATAAAACTGAGAGCCAGCTACCAAGTGGTAGGCAGGTTTTGCTCTGATTTCACCAGTGCCTAACTGCGGCACTTTACTTTCCCTGTCAGAGTGAATGACAGCTACCAATTTGGCAGAAAGTAAATGGGGGAAACAATTAATATGGGAACTGAATAGATTTCTTGCCATCCAAGATCCCATTTATCAACATTGCTCCCATCTGCATACCTCCAGCCTCTTTTGTTCCTTAAGACTGGTTTTATGTAGAATAAAAAACATCCTTCATACTTACATTATCTTACCACGTGTGTTGGCCCGTTCAAGTGTACGATTAGCACACCCGTACTTTGGTGGCCCAGTTGGGCATGCTGGTCCTGTAGTTCAATGGTAGAACATCTGCATTGCACAGGTGCAATTTCTGGCATCTCCAGCTAGGGATGAGAATGTCCCCTGTCTGCAAACCTGGACACCCTCAGCCAATCATTTGTGGGCAAAACTGAGCTAGATCATCCTATGGTCTGACCTAGTACAGGGCAGCTTCTCAAGGTCCTATGCTGGCATGCTAACATTACATATGAATAAACCATGGTATGTGCATTTTACTGTGACTGAGCACACGCGGAATATTCAGGCTTCACCCATGGCCCACATCTTGTAAAAATCAGGAGTGTGTTGCAAAAGTGGGACAAAACATTGAGAAGCGGCTTGTGTATTAATAAACAGATACTATGAGAATATTGATTTGCAGGTTGTAAATAGGTTTGTGATTACCTGAACACTGTTTTGTTCTCTCTTATAATAAATGCCATTGCAACCATGTTCAGCTAATAATGCAAGTTCTATTTAACACCCCAAATGTAGAGCATCTGAAACAGCCAAGCCACATTCTAGATCCTTAATAGGGCTTGTAATATTTTGGCGCCACTGCGCTTTTTGCTTCACAAAGGACTGATCACAAATCAACGGGGGCTGCCAGTGCTTTATCCACACAGAGGAAGCAGTTGACATAAATCAGAAACTAAGGTCCACAGGGCCAAAAGCCACAGCAGGTGCCTTCTTGACTCTTATACTTTCTCCTGTGGCTGTCTATATAGGGGAATCCAACATCATGCAATTACTAAGCTATAATACAATAGCAACAGAGAGCTGCTTTTTCAGCACTGTCGCTTTGCATGCCACTTAATCACAAGGTTTTATTGGCATAGCAATTATGCTTATGCATTGCAAAAGCACAATATAAGCAGAACTAGAGTATCCGAATAATGGATCTGGATAAGCTTATTGCCTGTAACTATTATTATTCAACTGAGCTGGGAACATATTTCAATTTTTTATGTCAAGACTTTGTGGGGGAAACAATAGGGCTGTGTTCACATGTACACACACACACACACACACACACACACGGGCAAGCATCAGAATTCCAAGGTAATTACCCTGTTCATTAGTTCTGGGGACCAGACAGAATCAGAGGTGTGTTAAACGTTTCACTGATCTTTAACAAACCTTCTTTCAAATCGTCTTTCTGATAATATCCATGCTTGTGCATGATTTCATACCGTCTGCTTCTTCTGACGTACCACCCTTGCTTTGTTGCACCATAAAACTAACATTTCAAGATAAAGGGAAAGGAAGTTCTGCAAAACTAACTTTTGTATGCTACCTCACATAGTTCTGTTACTAGAAATGGCGATCGCCGAGCGAGTCATAATATTGCTGCATGCGTGCAATCAAATTATTTCATATTGACAATAATAATTTAGCACAATCCAATATTGAGCAAATAACACTATTTGATTTATTCTAAATGCATTGCTTGGGGCCTGGAGACTTGAGTAGGGATCAGGAATTGAAAGCCACAGGGCAAATCTGTAATATTCTAAGTAGGACCCCAATTGCCAATGTGGAGGGCAAAAAGATTGAGCGCAGGACAGTTGATTCCTGTGGCAACAGAACATCCCAATAAGTCTACTTTAGAAAGATGTTGGGCATGGTCTGCTACCTTTTACCACCTCTAAGTGGCCCTCTCAGAAAACTAGAGTCTTGGACAGAATATACAGGTTAGTTTAGTGCTTGCTAATCTCTACTGACTTCACCTGTGATTGCCAGAATACCATGAGACCCATAAATTCTGGCTGATAGGACATTCATCTTCCTTTTCTAAAAAAAAAATGCTCTCGGGGTCTAAGTGCTTTGATGGAGCACTGCCTTGCCTGAGAATCATAGAATTGTAGAGTTGGAAGAGACCACAAGGGACCATGTATTCCAGCTCCCTGCAGTGTAGGAATCTTTTGCCCAACTTGTGGCTCAAGCCCACAACCCTGAAATTAAGAGTTGCATGCTCTACCAACTGAGCTGTTGCCATCAGTATTGCTTTTTTAAATCTGAGACTAAATACTGAAACATTTTGTAATGCATGAAGCCACAGTGAAGTCAACCGTGTTGTCACTTGGACTTGATATGTGCAGACCATGCCAGCATCAACACTCAATGCATGCTTGAGTTTAGAGTAGTATCAAATGCAGGCTTCATTGTACTTCTGCACTTCTAATATTTCTGCTTGGATGCATTTTTTCTTTTCCATCTGAATTGCATGTATAAAAACGTGGGTTTATTTTCCTGCAAAAAGGAGGAAGATGCTACGAGCCTCATTGAAAAAGAGAGGAGACAGGCTTCCATCAAAGCCAAAGTACTACGTGTTCAAAAGGACTTGGAGAAGGCGTTACAAGACAAAACAGGTGCCTTGAAATGCTGCCTGTATGCTTTGATATATTGGGTTTTATCATTCAATCCTTGACATTGCTTCTAGAGGAAACTGGCCTAGACAAGAGTCCATAGATCAACAGACTAAAACCTTTCCTTATTATTACCCTGCAATTGAAGACAAATGTGTAAGGAAGCTATGTGCATTATTAGCCCTTCAACACACAGCTTATTTACCTATAAAGGTAAAGGGACCCCCGACCATTAGGTCCAGTCGTGTCCGACTCTGGGGTTGCGGCATTCATCTCACTTTATTGGCCAAGGGAGCCAGCGTACAGCTTCCGGATCATGTGGCCAGCATGACTAAGCCGCTTCTGGCGAACCAGAGCAGCGCACAGAAATGCCGTTTACCTTCCCGCCAGAGTGGTACCTATTTATCTACTTGCACTTTGATGTGCTTTCGAACTGCTAGGTGGGCAGGAGCAGGGACCGAGCAACGGGGGCTCACCCCGTCGCGGGGATTCGAACCACCGGCCTTCTGATCGGCAAGCCCTAGTCTCTGTGGTTTAACCCACAGCACCAGCCGCGTCCCTTTACTTATTTATAAAACTTCTTACCTGCCCTTCAGCATAAGATCCTGGGGTGGAGTTACAATAACATAATATACAAATATAAAAACAGATAAAACCATTACAATCATAATGCACACAAAAGCGTTCCAAATGGAACAGTGCAGTGTACAAAATGGTGCGGGATGGTTCCACAAAACAGCTTAATTTTCAAAGGGCAGGAGAAAGAGATCTCTTTAGCCCAATGTGAGAGTTGTACAATGAAGATGCTAGATGCACCTCTGTGGGGAGGGAGGTACAGTCATACCTTGGTTGACGAACCCTTTAGCTCCTGAACGCCGCAAACCCGGAAGTGAGTGTTCTGGTTTGTAAACGTTCTTTTGGAAGCTGAAAGTCCGGCAGGGCTTCTGCGGCTTCCAATTGGCTTGGGAGTCTAACGTTTTGGAAGTCAAACGGACTTCCGGAACAGATTCCGTTTGGCTTCCAAAGTACGACTGTCTATAATTTCGGAGCTGCCACAGAAAAAGCCCCCTCAGGCTGCCGTTCCTCATACTTCTGATGTTTTAACAAGAAGGGCCAGTAGGGATGGACATGGTATTTCGTATTTTTGAGGCCTAAGCCATTTAGGGTTTTAAACACTTTAATTGGTTTGGAAACAACTGGCAACCTGTTGCATCTTCCGTGGTGGATAGCGAATGAAAGCAAACAATAAATGCACAAATCATCCTTAGCTAACAGAGGAATTTCCCACTTAGTAGTCCAGGTTGGCTAGCCTCTTCCTTCTTACCATTTTGAAAGTTAATAAAGGCAGTATTTAATTTAGGTTAATTTGTTCCCCTTGAATAGTTGATCATCTTGGGTCCTCCAGATGACTACTATTGTTGCGTCTTTATTATTTGTCTGCTTTATCACAGTATGATTGTACACCATTTTGTAGGCCTATTGAGCCAAAAAGCAGCTCTTAATTTTTTAATATAAATCAGTATGTCCTGGGAGTTTTCTAATGGCACTGTAACACTTTACAGTTGATTTCCAGAAACATTTTATGAAGCATTTGTTTTCCAGAGACATATGCATGAAAGATTAGTAAATGTTCTCTGTGTGGAAAAAAACACTATAGTACAGATTGTTTAATCTTTTATAATGGTTATTCTTTCAATATTCTTTTTAAAGGTCTGGAACGAATGCTTAACGCTTATACGGAATCTCCACAGTTCTCGGATGCAAAGAATCAGAATGATATCACTGAGCAGCTTGATGAGGTAACATTTTTCGACTGTAATCTGTAAATTAGTTTTATACCATCTTTTTAATGCCTGCCTGGGCTTCATTTGTGTTCAGTTCAAATCCAGCTTTCACTAATATCTAATGCCCATGCCTCCCACAATCACTAGAAAATCAACTGGGCAGGTATGGAATAGAATAACCTGCCAAATTGGGTGTGATTTATTTTAGGACAAGAGACAGTAAGAGAAGTAGTACATTTTAAAGTGGAAGTCTGATTGTGTGTGTGTCAACTAGTGATGGTACAGAAATGTGATTCAGTTTGCATTTAAAGGTGAACCTAGGGAATCTGCATTTTGTAAACCAAAACACAGCCATCCTTCAAAATTCACTTCTCTAAATTATGGCAATGCAACCAAATCATGTGCACAAAAATTCATATAAGTAGGATAAAGTGTCCATACAAATGCATGTATTACTGAAAACAGTATACAAAAATAATTATATTGGGGGAATTGCTTTGAAAAAAATATCTTTTAACAGGCAAACTTGCATGCAAATGTGAGTGTATTAGGAAAAATGTGCAAACGTGTGAAAATGTGGAGAACTGAACCGAACATAGATTGGAAAAAGGGGAAACGAAGGGAAATCAAAATTGAGATTCACCCATCCCTAGGGTCAACCCCTGCCCCCACCTGAAATCAACACAAAGCAAAATACCATTTTACTAACAGTATTTTTTTAAAAAACAAACTATCTGTATTACTAGACATCTCTGAAAGTTATCCTTCTGCAAGCAAACCACTTCAAGCTGGCAACTGTGCTTGCAGAAATTGAGCAGATGCCTAAACCAGTTGAACCCTGGAACTGCATTTCAAAATGGAAGGAAAAGGTACTGTGAAGGGTTGTGGCCTATGTCAAAGCACTTTTAGGGAACATGTGTGAGGCTAACTTGGAGGATATGTTTTCACAGCCCAATCCCACAAACTATTACAGCCTTCTGTACATCCTGGTCCTTCCACCTGCAGATAGTGGGACCAGGATGTCATCGCTGGTAAGAGCATACATTTGGGAAAGCTAATTATTATTATTATTACAACTAAACAAAAGCCTTTACTTACTCTTCAAAGCACTTATTTAGTTATCCTGTATCTTGAACTTGAAGTGTCTGGTTTGGCATCACAACTCTTACTATGATGGGGCAGAGTAATCTTTAGGAAGTATTTTGGATTGCTAGATTGTGCTGTACGCTAGCTTTCAACTGCTCACTTTTTAGCTGTTTTATAAAGAGGTCATTTTTCCAGTGGAAATTTTGCCTGCTAGAGCTGAGTACAGGGGATAATTATATAAACAACTTAGAATCATAGAATGGAAGGGATCCTGAGGGTCTACTCCCGCTAAGGCCAAACGTGGCCCTCCAGCTGTTTTGGGACTACAGTTCCCATCATCCCTGGCCACTGGTTCTGTTAGCTAAGGATGATGGGAGTTGTAGTCCAGAAACAGCTGGAGGGCCAAGTTTGGCCACCACTGGTCTAGTCCAACCCTTTGCAATGCAGGAATGTCAACTAGATCAAGCATGATAGATCAGGGGTCAGCAATTTTTTCAGCAGGGGGCTGGTCCACTGTCCCTCAGACTTTGTGGGGGGGGGGCTGACTATTTTTTGGAAAAAAATAATGAATGAATTCCTATGCCACACAGATGCATTTTAAATAAAAGCACACATTCTACTCATGTAAAAACACGCTGATTCCCGGACTATCCATGAGCCGGATTTAGAAGGCGATTGGGCCGCATCCAGCCCCTAGTTTGGGGACCCCTGTGATAGATGGTCATTCAACCTCTGCTTTAAAACCTCCAAGAAAGGAGAGACCACTAACTCTCATGGCAGTCTATTCCACTGTGGAACAGCTGTCAGAATGTTATTCCTGATGTTTAGTTGGAATCTCCTTTCTTGTCACTTCAATCCATTGGTTCAGGTCCTACCCTCTGGAGCAGAAAACAAGCTTGTTCCCTCTTCTATGTGACAGCCCTTGAGATATCTGAAGATAGCTATCATATCTCCTCTCTCTCCTCTTTACCAGGCTAAACATACCCAGCTCCCTCAACCATTCCTCATAAGGCTTGGTTTCCAGACCCTTGATCATCTTGGGCACCCTCCTCTGCACACATTCCAGCTTGTCAATATTCTGTTTAAACTGGGGTGCCCAGAACTAGACACAGTAGTCTGACCAAGGCAAAATATAGAGGGGCTGCTACTTCCTTTGATCAAGACACTATACTTGTTGATGCAGCCTAGAATAGCATTAGCATTATTTATTTTGCTGTTGCATCACACTGTTGATTCATGTAAAGCTTGTGGCCTACAAAGACCCCTAGATCCTTTTCACACGTACTACTGGCAACTTCGGGACACGGGTGACGCTGTGGGTTAAACCACAGAGCCTAGGGCTTGCCGATCGGAAGGTCAGCAGTTCGAATCCCCGTGACAGGGTGAGTTCCCATTGCTTCGTCCCTGCTCCTGCCCACCTAGCAGTTTGAAAGCACGCAGTGCAATTAGATAAATAGGTACCGCTCTGGCGGGAAGGAAAACAGCGTTTCCGTGCACTGCACTGGTTCGCCAGAAGTGGCTTAGTCATGCTGGCCACATGACCCGGAAGCTGTACGCCGGCTCCCTCGGCCAGTAAAGTGAGATGAGCGCTGCAACTCCAGAGTCATCCGCGACTGGACTTAACTGTCAAGGGTCCCTTTACCTTTACCGGCAACTTCAAAAGTGATAAGGGATATAGTTTATTGGTGTTACTTGTAAAGATGCAGCCTTATTATGGAACAGAATCTTGTGGAAAGCTGCTTCATGTGAGAAAATACAACTGTTTGTCCGAGGTTTCTCTTTGCAGTAAGCACCATAACATATGGAGGGGAAGACTATCAAACCATATCTGAGCAATTGGGGAAGAGTGAAATAGCCAACATTTGTTCAGAGTATGCAAATGCTTTCATGTTCACACTTAGCTATAGTTTGGCTTAGCATTATGTGCAAACTGCACCCCTGCGTTGTTCAAGTATATTTATTTTCACATGCCTTTAGGTACAGTACTTTTGCCCAAAACAATTCAATTTTTAGCATTTCTGTTAACAATAATGCTTTTTTTTCTTTCCCTCAAAACTGTTAGGACTGTGTGCATCACTCTGTGGCAATCACCTGCCCTGTTAAGAAGAAACACTTTAAGCAAACTTTGAGCACAGAAGCCACCAGTGAAGAAGGAATTAACAGGAGTTGTCCGCCAGGTAAGGACACAATCCATTGCTGGATCAGCATGTGAATTCTAGGGTTCTCTTCTCATAATCACATAGTTGGCCAAATGGCTGCATTCTGGTACAGTGGTACCTCAGTTTTTGAACGACTCCGTTGACAAACATTTTGGTTTTTGAACACTCCTCGCAAGTCGAACATGCCACTCGGCTTCCGCTGAGTGCAAGATTCTGAGGCCTAGCTGTTGGCTTTTGAGTTTTCAGTTTTCAAACGTTTCAGAACTCAAACGGTCTTCCAGAACAGATTACATTTGAAAACCGAGGTACCACTGTAACAGTAGAAAGCTAAGGAGCAAGTGAAAGGCTTCTAGCTAGTAAGATGTCTCTCATAGTTTAGGTACAAATCAAAAGCATAAAAAGCAGCTGAGCCTGCTGGCGGCTCAAATATTGTGTTAGTAATGATGATGATGATGGTGATAATTTTATTACTTGTACCCCACCCATCTGACGTAATAAAACATTAAAAAGCTTCCCTATACAAGGCTTCCTTCAGATGTCTTCTAAAGAATAATAATAGGATTATTCTTCCCCCTTCCTCTGTGGTGAGTCTCTGCATATTCTGAGTGCTTGCCACCCTCCAGTCCTTCAAATTTATCAACGTGATGGTGGGAAATGGGGCTATCACGTTCTAGAAATATGCACATACAGCTATATAGTACGGGTGCTTTTTCTGTCCAGAAGCAAACAATTCCCCCCGCAAAAAGGGGAAACAGCAGTACAACTGCCAGGCCAAAATGGAAACTATAATTAAACATCAGTTTTCTTAAATAATTTAAAAGGGGGCAACATACCTAAAATGACACAAAATCTCTCCATCTCAAAAAAATTAATTCAGGAGCTATAACTGGGTTGTTGTTGTTGTTGTTAGCACAAGACTATATTTGTTATAGTCTGCTGTAAATATCACTTTTGTCCAAACTTTCCAGTAGCTGTTAGCAATTCAAAGCCAACAACTCTACCGCCAGAGAATGGTGATTTGGTGTATGGAACTTGTACAGCTTTATATGATTACCATGCTGAAAGGGAGGATGAGCTCTGCTTGAATAAAGGTAACGGTAACATTTCCCCTCCTCTAATCTCAATGTAAGAGAAAAGCCCCACTGGATCAGACCAAAAGCCCATCTACTCCAGCATCCTGTTCTCAGTGGCCAACAGAGGGACTAGCTTGAAATCCTTGCATTTCTGGCTACAAAACCAGGGGTAGAGTTTTAACTTTATTCTGAAATAAGCTCTTGGGGGAGGCACTGAAACCTGCCCACTCTCCATCTAGTTTGGCTCTAAGCATACATACGGAAGAACACTTAAAAACACAAGTCATACTCAAGAATGGTTTATCTGGTTTGGTCTCCACAGGGAAACCCTTCTGTTCTTTTGAAAAATGGAAGAGAGTACTTTCTAAAACCGTGTAGCTTCCTTAAGAAACTTGTGTGAACTGCCCCTAAGATCTGGTTTAATTGACCAAGGAAGTTAAATTAACACTATGCACATTACTTTATTAGGTGATGTGATTGAAATTCACCAGAAGGAAGAGGATGGATGGTGGTATGGATCTCTCAATGGGAAAATAGGTATTTTCCCTGCTACATATGTGGAAGAATTAATTCCCTCTACCACCAAGAGCCTCACTGAAGATGATGAAACGTCTTTTTAAACTGAAAAACCACAATTGGGACAGATTGCAAGTGCAACCAACAATATGGATTTATTCACTTTGACAAGTCATCAATTCAAGCTTCTCCAAGTGCCTGCTCTTTGTTTAGAACTTTTTCATGTTCTAAATAAAATATTGAAAGGCTTATTATGAAACTCAAATTCATTCGATAAATTATTGTCGTTATCATAAATAATTAAAAACAATTGTAATAACAAATTCCTTTTTAGCTTTTTTTAAAGCAATGGTACCAACACTAAAGTTGCAATGCTGTACACATTTCACTGCAAGTAAATCACATTGCAGTCATTGAAGCTTACTTCTGAGTAGACATGTATTGTTAAGGAACCACAATATTGATATTTGTCATTTAATGGGACTGGTGTTAGCTTGTACTGGGCAGGAAACTGACGTTGTTTTGTTTTGTTAAGAGTTATACAAAGGAAATCAGACATTTACTATACCCTGTACAGAGACTGAGTTTGATGTGCCCATGTTCCATGGGCAGCTCTGAGACAGAAGCTTTAGGGGGAAATGACATCTGTCCTGCCTGGGCAGGGGTGGTGGTGGTAACCTAGAAACTGGTTTTTGATCTGCAAATGCAACCCTGTTCAAATCTGAGGAGCCCAGGATCTGATATATCTTAATGAAAAGCAGAGGTAGCATAGCCCATGCCCAACTCAAGCTCTATCTGGAGGTCAAATAGTTATGATAAAGGCATACTTTCTTTTATTTAAACAGAAAAGATATCCAGACAGATTTACATATATAACAACATATCATTTAAAAGTCAAAGCGATGAAGGCTTTCCTGATGTTAGCAATAAACGCAGAAAAATTGCTGGTTTCCCTCACTTTTTGCTGCAGTTCTTCTATACAGTCCAGAGGGGGGAAACAAGAAACCACTAGGAGAAAATAATGATAAACATAAGTTGTTGCATAATTTGCTACTTTATCCAAACCATGAAGTTAGTGAATCTTAATATACTGGAGGTAACAATTCCTGCTGCAAAGATTAGATGATTTTTTAAAAGCAGAATCTAAACGCTAATGCCTTTTTTACAGTGAGTGGAGAGAGAGAGAATGAATATCTGAGATTAGTTTTATAGGAAACAGTTCCACTATGAAATGCAACAGTGCCCGGAAACTTTATACATACCTTCATAAGCTCCCTCTTCATTTATGGTAAGGGTAAGTACGTATGGTTTCTCAAGATCTTTGTGGTCAACACAGCGAAATATAAACTGCAAATGACTTGCTGAAGGCAGAAACAATATTTCGTTAAGTGTGTCAGGTAACATTAATTTGCATGCATTTCATGTCCCTGCAACGTTTTACTGTCTTAAACTGCTGCTGTATTTTTACCAAGTTAAAGGATTCACATTACATAGAAATGCATCTGCTCAGTCTAGATAGCACCAGTCATCCTATTTTGTTCAAATTACGCTCTGAAGATTAGGGGGGCTGGATTCAGAGATCCACGGATGGAGATCTGCTCGTGGGATGCTGCTGTTCACAGAATGGGGAAAGGCAAGTTTCATCAATCCCCCACCCACTCCAGGTAAAGGGGAGCTTCAAACCACATGAGAGTTGGTAGAGGAGGCTGCAGGGGAAACTAGTAAAAATCATTTCCAGCCCTTTCTATGAGCAGAGGCCTCATTGGATCATGTGCCTCTTCAGTGAACAGGATTCCTATTCTGATGACTGATATCGCCCTAACTGATGACTTATATTGTTATCATCTATATAACGTGAACTGCCACCCACCTATCCGTTTTCCACATACCTAGCACAGTATATTGCTCAATCAAAACTGCATTTGGAAGGGATGAGAGAATGTGTACAATAATCCCAATTTCTGGCCTCTTCCTTATGGAAGTACGCAAGTAAAACAATCCAAGATTGTGATAACTGATCGGATAGGCATCATGAACCCCCAGGAAAAAACCAGAAGCATGCATAATTTTGGTTTAGGTACTTAGAAAACTGATAGCGTAATCATACATGATGTAATGCTAGGGTGTCCCATCTCAAAAAGCTGGCTTGTGAACAAAAAAGCAACATGTTTTTTGCCATGATTGCAAAATCCTCTTTTCCCTGCTGCCCCTGTAAAATGAAATTACTGACAGCACTGAACAGTTGTGGTGGCTGCTTCTCACTCATCTATAAAGGACCCAGAAAGGACTGGAACTATCAGCACCAATTATCCATTAGACAATGCACTTGCAGCACACAAGTATATGCTGGAGGCAATGACTTTCTCCTTTACAGCAGCCTTTTGTACAGGTGTTAGGGCAGACTTGCATGGGAAACTGTTTTTATTCAAGTTCACTCTTGTTACACTTTTTATTGGGCAGTTAATGGATTAATTCTGCTACAGCAAAACAATACTAGTCACACCCTGAAATTATACAAATGAACACATCAGTCTTACCACTAGTTTTGCGTATTTCTAACCCAAGCCGCTCTCTAAATAGTTTTTCAGACTTATGAAGTCTTTCCATGATTTCTTCTGTGGGCTCACTTTTAACTGAGATTTAAACAAAATAAGACACAGTATTTTTTTTCATCCATGCCATTAACCTAAAGTTGTATTTTTTTTAAGTATTTGATAAAACTATCAAATCATGGCCTCTCTTTTTCGCTGCCTTGTCTGAATTCTACAAATGAGGAGTTAATCCATGCTATTTTAAAAAAATATACTATTTAATGAGCCACTTGCCCCATCGAAATTTCATGGCTTGTTCCTACTCAACTGAATACCTTAAGATTTTTTTTATATTAAGGTTTTTTGATGGGTCATTTTGCTTCCCAAGTTAGAAAGCAAGTCTTACCGTATAATCCTATGTGTATCTACTCAGAAGTATACCAAGGATTGCAGTCATAGTCCTTTCTATTGCACTAAATGTAACACACTTGTAAAGCTCCTAAAAGTATCATATTTTAATGCATCTATTCAGAAGTGACACTTGCATGAGCTGCCAGATTTTTATAAATCACAGGCAAATACATCATACATTTTAGTACACATTTCACTATGGGGAAATCATCTTCATGGAATTAAACTCATGTGATGTGGCCCTTTGTCACACATTTCTCAAATAGTATGGCATTCTCCAATCTCTCCAGAACTAGAATTCATTATCATCATTTTGATTGTGACTTACTTTTACTTTTTATGATCAATTCTTCTCTGAGCTCTTGAATAGTGGCCATCAAGTCTGCCTCTTCCTTTTTGCCATCCTTAAGGTCAGCAAGTACTTCGGTTAATTTCTCCTGTTTTTCCTCAATGGATTTGTTCTTCTGACAGGCTTCTACATGCAACAGGGAGAACTTGGAAAACTCTGCTCACTGCTCACCCCATACTCCTGATAATTTACAAACAAGTTGAAAAGCACTGCTACCAATATTACATAATAATTGGCAGACCTCACCTCTTATATCCTACCATTGTGAGAACTGTCCCCTTATTCCTATACTGTAATCAGCTTCATGTTCATTAACAAATTTCTAATCCAGACGAGGACCTGTCCTCTTATCCCATAAATGCTATGTCTGCTGATTAATCTTTAGTAACAGAACAACAGTTTGACATGTTAGATTTTAGAAACAGAGGCAGCACATCCTATTTTGCCACTTGAGGCAAAACGGGAAGTGGCACCCTGCCCTGCTGTTACACTGTGCGCCCTGCTGTATTTGCCATGGCAGAGAAGTGATGGTGCTTTTTTCAGACAATATCTCACTGATTTGGTGTGAGATCTCACATAAAATGGATGTGGCCTTATCCAAAATTGGCGCTGATGGCAGTGCTTCTCTGCTGCTGGTGGAGGGGAAAGGCAGGGTACCTGCAAGAGTGCCACCTGAGAATGTGGGCTCACCCTGCCTAATGGCTGGGCCAGCTCTGGAAGCCAATATCTATAAGCTAACATTTGTGAAAGATAAAGGAGCCCTCAAATATTATTTGACTCCTAGTACCATGTGTTGTCTTCTACATTAAGTTTCAGATTCCATGTAGCAATTTAGAACAGGTATTTTATTAACAAGCAAACACTCGTATATTTTCAGCATCCATTATTTAACCTTCTCTAACTAAACAAGCTAAGTGACAGGCTCGCTCTAAGATTTCTATACACCTTAAAGATACAGTAAGATATGTCTGCAAAAGTAAGAGGGCTACAGAATTGCAGGGAGGAAGAGGCATGGAAATGGGGGCAGTCTCAGTGCAAGCAAGAGTTGAGAAAAGGAGGGAGGGAAGGGAGGTGAAGTTGAAAATGAGGGAGTGCAAAAGGAGTTTGCAAAAAAAGGAGGGAGTGGGCAGCATGGCCATGATTGTGAAGTTGAAAGCAGGAGTATGACAGTGACTTCAGAATAGGAGGGGATATTTGCTTCATTATTGGGCAGAAGGTGAAAAGGGTGCTTAGGAGGAAGGTGGCATAGTCAGTCTGTGTACAGGTGGGGTTGCAGAAAAGGGGAGACAAGGTATGAACTCATGCAAAAATATTTCATGAACAACTCATACTCTACCATCTGTATACTCATGAAATTTAGTGATCATCTTGTCCCCATCTATTAATCTCTTCGACCATTTATCTGTAATTAAAAAACAACAACAGAGTTATCTGCCAGCCCAATCCTGAAACATTTGTGCTAGTTTATAAACAATGTATACAAAACAGATTTAAACAACTTTTGCTGATAAGCTATGTTGAAAGTCTTGGCCCTCACCAAATTTTATTTATACCCAGATATGCTGAGAGACAAGTGCAGGAGATGGGATGACATTGGACCCAATTTGGCTTTTCTTTCTCCCCCACCAGCCTCCCTCCCAACAGCTTCTCAGCCATGGAAGGGGATTGCTAAGGTGTGTCCTGCATTCCACAAATGTTTTAAAGGTACACCACTTTCTCAAGAGTTGCAGTTTAGCATCCCTTGCATGCAAGAAACTGTTTATGTGTAGAACACCTTTGCCTCCGTGGCAGGAAGTGTCAATTAACAATAACCTAATAGCAATAACTCGTATAAAATTGTACCTGAAAGTTTGCATAAAGACTCCATGCATAAATCACTCAGCCTCAGCGTCTGGTCAATCTTCTCATTGCTACAAGTGGTTTTGAACTTATTCCATAATTCCTTCATGTGTTCTGCAAGTTTTGCCGGTTCATCATCACCTTTTTCCTGGGCCATGATTCTAAAAATAGATTATGGCATAATCAGTCAGAAGTTTCTCCAGGTAGGCAGACAGGCTTGCTGATATCCTGGGCGAACGTAAAATAATTGCTTATTGAAAAATCCCACGTATCCAAGTCATTTAGATGTTAAAGGGCAAAAATATAGGTATCAGAATAAGTGTTGGGCTGTTTACAACTAAATTCTCTCATTAATCATAATGAGAGCCATAAAAGCTCTCACAAGCCGCATCTGTTCCAACTCTACGGACAGAGACTCTCACCTAAGAGATCTACAGCAAACCTTTTTAGAACTAAAATATCTGCCTGATGAAGTTAAACAACAGATCAACAGAGCCAGACGGATACCCAGAGAGAACTTGCTGCAAGACAGACCCAAAAAAGAAAATAACAGAACACCACTAATCACATACAGCCCCCAAGTTAAAACAGTACAACGCATCATCAGAGATCTACAATCTCTCCTAGACAATGACGGTTCTCTTTCTCAAGCTCTGGGAGGAAGACCTATCATCGCCTACAGACAGCCACCCAATCTTAAACAACTCCTCACCCACAATAATACAACAACAGGACTTAACATGGACACTGGTACCAGAGCCTGCAATAAACCCAGATGCCAACTTTGCTGCCACATACACCCGGCCAACACCATTACTGGCCCCAACAACATCAAACATACCATCTCAGAACTATTTAATTGCTCATCTTCTAACATTGTGTATGTCATCAAATGCCAACAGTGCCCTTCAGCTCTCTATATTGGACAAACAGGCCAAACCCTACACCAAAGGATAAATGGACATAAATCTGATATCAGGAATCACAAGACAAAGAAACCAGTCTTAAAACTTAAAACCATGGAGAGACCTGGTCTGAACAAAGACAATGGATTCTTATCTCATTATACATGACAAAGCTGTCTTTAGCCATCTCACCCCTTGTTTTTTCCTGTAAGAACAATTGCAGTCATTAACAGTCGTCAACAGGTTTTCCACACCTATCAGACAATCACCCATTCCCACCACCCTTCTGAGTAATACCCCTCCCCACTCTCTCACTATATATAAGGGTCTGGTGACTTCTGTTTCAGTGTATCTGAAAAAGTGTGCATGCACACGAAAGCTCATACCAAGAACAAACTTAGTTGGTCTCTAAGGTGCTACTGGAAGAATTTTTTTTATCTTTTATTTTGTTTAGACTATGGCAGACCAGCATGGCTACCTACGTGTAACAAGATCCTATGTAATTCTCAACATGACAGAACATATAAAATTAATCCTAACACACACATAACCCTTCAAAATGAATACAACTTAATTCTTTAAATACTAAATAACGATGGAGCCAAATAAATTTTTAGTGGGAGTGAGTTTCATCAACTGCCAAGAAAGCCTTGCTCTTGGTAAGTGCCTGTTAGTGATGGGTGAGAGTGCAGGGCCTGGTTTTATGTTATAAGGTTTGGTATTAACAGGAGACGCTTTGCATAGACAAGTCCCAAACCCAAAATATGTTACCAGTACAGAATTGCTGCAATATGCAGCCTCCTGTGCCAAAAGGAGTTTCCAAACCATCTTTAAAAGCTGCCTTGCAGTGCTAATAATTCAACTTGGAAGGAGTCAGAGCATGACTCACTAGAATACGATCGCAGCAGGCAAACTAACTTGGCCACTGATGCTCCTTGCACCTCCATTGGCAATGTTTGGGTGCAGATGCTCCCTTCAACTACAGCTCACCTTCAAGGGAAGTGTAAATCCCTCCCTCCCCTTGCACAAGACAAGCTGCACAACTCCGTCCAGGTATTGCCAGCTTTACCATTTTTAAAAAGGGGCATGGGGTCAAAGAAGCTTTCCAGGGGAAGAAATCCAGTAGCAAAATCAAACCATATGTAAGAAGAGGTGAAACTGTTCACCCTCAGCAACTAAGTGGCTG
>NC_046312.1:108074813-108080738 GCF_009819535.1 Lacerta agilis
TGAGGCTCATTATCCCATAGGTTATTTGTAATAATGTTGAGGAATCTCCACTGGGGAATAACGGTTCAAGAAGAATTGCCTTTGATATTATGCTTGGGTTTGCAGAACCCCAAAATACACCATAAGTTACAAGACAGTTGGTAGGTGGCATATATTTTTGAAGTTGCTTTAGCAGCATATGCAGTACATAGTTAATGAGCCCATGAAACCTATTTCAAATTATATATAGTACAGTATTTGTAAGGTAATAATCCCCAATATAATAAAATGTTTTTCTGAGCTTTCCATTAAATATTCAGCACAGAAAGGAAATAGGGATACACTTCTGGTTGTACAAAACCAGGGTATTTTCTCCCTGCCTTGTCAACATGTTGTTCTGAAATCCTGTTTTTGCAGACAGAGAGAAAATCTTTTTAAAACCATCTGTCCACAGAATGTCTAACAATAAATAAATTAGGTTAGCATTGATTTTCACTTCCCTTTCATTAAATTTAATGCAAGCGTAGATATTTCTTTTCCATTTCAGAACCTCTATATATGTCATTAAAGCTGCAAGGACTCACTCCCCTTGGCTGCAAGTGCCAACAAAACTCAATGGAGTTTACTTCTGATTAGGAGTTCACCATAAGATGGCTATTTTGCACCTCTCATAAACTCCGGGCCAGAATCGGATAAAGAGCAAAGAATCAGACTGCTAGCTGAACTGCTATAATAAAACAGCTTTTATAATAATAGACTGTGTGCTCTGCAATTGGTTCTTCTTCAGTGCTTGTAGGCTGAATATTTCTTTCATGTCACCTGCCTCGAGTCTGGGAACACATCATCCTCTTGCTTTTTAAATTGCCGTTTGTTGCTTCCTAATGAGTGCTGTGTGCAGCAGGGTGAGCTGAATCCATTCATATACCTGTTGCAAAAATAGTTCTGTGCAGCATGCGTTGATCTTTAGCATCGCTCTCCAAAGGGCTTTTATGTTTCCCTGGACTTTTTAGATCGAATTAATTATATTACATTATTCTATTTTTACCTATTGTCAAGCAAGCTGCCAACGTGTCTTATTCCAGTTCTCCCATCTGTGCATGTGCTGATTAGAAACTGCATTCGAAATGCAGCAATTGCTTGCTCCCGGCTTTATTATTTTCCCATTGACGAAAATGAATCTACAGAACACAAAAAAGGAGCCAGAACTCACCTGACAGAGTTTGTTAGCAATTCTCAGTTCTTTTATGAGGACTGCTCATCTCCAATTTAAAAAAAAAACCAAAACACCTGTTTTATGTGACAATGACAGAGCATTATTTATTTGCTCCTCAGAGAAGGATGAAAAAAGTTTGCAGATTTTCCCAAATCTGCTCATAAAGGACAGAGTACAGAAAGCTTTGCCTCAGTGGGGAAATCCTGTTAAGTCTTTTGCACAGTCTCACCTGATAAATGCAACCATGATGATGATGATGATGCAAGGTACAACTGAAAATTAATGTTTTTCCAAGCAGCTCAGCAAGAGGATCTTGGCGAGGGGTGTAGCTGCAACTGGGACCCACTGGAGCAAGCCGGGGAGAGGGTGGTGTTGTGGGAAGTGCTCACAGGATGACAGGGGACAGCAAGGGGATGCGGTTCAGCGTGCAGGGACCAGAGCAGCAGGAACCATCATCAGAGCCAAAGGGTTCTCCACGAACAAGGCGGGCTCTGAGGTGTAGGGAACCGCGGGAAGAAGTATGTTTCTGGGAGGCTGAGGCAGGCAAGGGCCCACAGCCTGCCAAGTGGGGCTCCTTAGCTCTGGGAGGTTTGTGATTCCTCAGCTGGATTCAGCTCAGGACAGGTGAGGGTCACATTCCTCATCAAGCCCAGGTACTACAATCAAGACTCAAAACGAAAAGGGAAGTAGGGCTGTTGGGCTGTGTCTGCCTATCTTTCTATGTTGATGGACCTTGACTTTGAAGCTCTAGAACCTCTACAGGGCTGTGCTTTGGGTTGAACTCCGGACTGTATTTCCTGACCATAGGACTTTGTGCTTGGCCTATTTGGATTGACCCTGGACTGTGTATCCTGGCTGTTGAGCTTTGGACTTGACCTGCTGTATTGTCAGTGGGACTTGGAGTCAGGGGTTCAACAATGCTGCTGTGATTGTTGGTCCTAGCCCAGGAGCTACCACGTATATTCATTAGGTCCAAAATGTCAGTACTGGACAATGCACTATAAGATGCACTATTTGAAACTTGCATGTGAGGCATGAAAAGGAATCTCATGGTCAGCAATCTCATCCTGTTGCTTCTTGCTCTCTGACCAGTCTTACCAGAAGTCTCCACAGGATGTACGATAAATGGATGCTCATCAAAATTTGATAATTCTGAACAAAACAAATTAACTGAATTTGGATCTTCATCTTCATCATCATTTTTCATTCTAGATGATAGATTTTATCATCACTGTTCCATTCTGACTCTAAGTGGAGGGGGGAGGAAATTTGCTGCCTGATCTATGATGACGCCTGAAGTTAATGTTATTGTTGCCATGAATGAAAAAACATTGTGTACCAAGGGTAAGTGGACTTCAGCTAATACTGTTAGAGAAGTCATTTTGCTTTGCTGCCTTTTCCTTCTCTCCTTGCAAACATTTGCTTAGCAACACATGACCTCGGTTATCACATAATGTTTACTTTGATAATATGCGTACAGTAATCATGGACATTTTCTTGCATTAGTTAAAAGGTTTGCAAACTGAGGTCTGGGGATCCCAGAGATGCTTGTAGGCTGCTTATCAGGGGCTCCTCAGTGAGAAGACCAGCAATGACAGACAAGCTTGCCAACCACTACAAAGCCACACCTGTCATGAACATACATGACAAAATTTGGGAGTGTCCTAGCAGTCATCCTAGGCTCTCGCAGGGTGACAGTGAGGTGCAACCTGTGTGAAATGCTTTGCACTCTAGAACCACCCCTCAGAATCCTAGTTGATATGCATGGCCTTAGTAACCTTGCAAAATTCTTCTTTGGACTATCAGTTTTTTGGTTGCTTTATTTCCAGCCCCCCCCCCCCCCGCCACTCTGCCCGCCCAGTAAATAATGTCCATCAAGAGTATACAGAATTTCAAAACATAAAGGAACCTCCTGGAGAAGATCAATGGAGCCATCCAGTCCAGTAGAGTAGACCATTTTCCACAGTGGCCAATTGGATTCCTCCGGAAAACCCACAAGCAGGGCATGGAGGCGACAGCAGGACACACCCAGAATAAAACCCCAGTCTGAAGAGGCCCTTTGTAAACTGAAAACGTTCCAAAAATACAGTTGGTTGTATGTTTTTCTACCAGAACCATTGCCAGAGGGCCACTGTTGATCAGCACTGCAGAACACTGTGGCCTGCAGCCAGTGCTTTTTTTCCCTGAGGGCATGCAGGGGTACGCATACCCCTAAACATTTTATGAATCTATGTTTGGCCTCATTGAGAGGCAGTATTTCAATATGAGTAGGAAAATGGGATTACCCCTAAACAATTTTTTTTTTTTAGAAAAAAAAAAGCACAACGTCTCTCTTCAGAGAGAGCCTCTCCTAGTAGCACCAGCCTTTTCATCAGTGCCGATAAGGACCGAAGAATTGCAATTCCAAATACAGCAATCTCCACAGGCCGGTGACTAGCAGATCTGCATATAGGAGACAGACTTCTTAGGGGAAGGATTTGAATTCTACTGCATCACTGGTGCCTGGCGTGCTCTGGTCCATGGGGTCACGAAGAGTCGGACATGACTGAACGACTGAACAACAACAAGCATCACTTAAACCATCAGGCCTTGCCTAAGTCAGACCCTCCTTGTGTCCCTTTTTTGCAGGGACAGTCCTGGATTTACAGAAGCCACCCCAGTTTCTAATTTGATCCTGGAATGTCACGCTTTTCCTTAGGACGTCCCTATTTTCATTGGGGAAATGTTGGAGGGTATGGAGTTATGTGACCCCCTGAGCCAAGGAGCCAACGGCCTTTAGAATATACCTGAAGCCAACCCTGTATAGGAAAGTTGTTTTTCTTTAAGTTTAATGTTCTATTATGCTTTTATAGATGTTGGGCGCTGCCAGAGTGGCTGGTGCAGCCCAGTCAGATGGGCAGGACATAAATAATAAAATTATTCTATATATGTCCCTATTTTCATTGGAGAAATGTTGGGAGGTATGCCATTTTGTTGCCTGAGGTGGAAAGACTCCCCCCCTCCGCCCCATGTTAAGGTGCATAATACTTGAGGCCAGCCAAGTACTTTGGCACCTGAGGCAGAAAATCCCACAATTTTACCGCCAGTAAAAATAAGAGTAATAATAAATTAACTGTCATTCAAAACCTGGAGTCTGAGATGGCCACCTCACTCTGTCTAATAGCAGGGCCGACCCTGTAAAGCGTCTACACTCACAGTGTTGTAAGCCAAAAATGGCTTATCTTCTGTGTTACACCAATAAAACTCAGAGACAAGAGGAGTTAGGAGTCCATTGTTGTTTATTGCAAAGCAATAGGATACAGTCAAAACTGCAACCCCGCCCAAGGGTCCGGGCAGGGGTATTTATAACATTTCAAACAAAGGATTTCAATTTCCACCAATCATATACATCATTACCTCATTTAATGTTTAATACACATGCGCAATAAGCATTGCTAACTAAACTTTGATTCTCACCGTGATCTGTTACATTGTTTTAGTATGCATGTTGGGAACCTGTGTTACGTGTAGCCATTTGTACCATGTACATGTAGCCATTTGTACCATGTACGTGTAGCCATTTGTACCATGTATCAACTTACGTTCTAGTTTATGAGCTGTATCTTTGTGATGACAGATTTGCTGTCCTTCTGTCCCAGTGGGGATGGCATCTTGCCAAATCATCAGTTTCTTAAAGCAACAGGTTACCATAACTTCTCTATTAGAAGCATATTCTAGGATTTATAGGGGTTCACATTATCACATTCATTTTGGCCTATTCATTATAGCCACCCTGAGCCCGACTTCGGCTGGGGAGGGCGGGATAGAAATACAAGTTTTTTAAAAATTATTTTTATTTGTTATTATTCTTTTGTAAGAAAATATGAAATAGCGTAAAACCATTTTTGCAGGGGGGGAATCAATGGGGGGGTGACAAGAAATTTTCCACATCGGGTACCACCTGACCTTCCTACGCCTCTGGGGGGGGGGTGACAAAAAATTTGCCCCCAGGTACCAATTTACCTTGCTACGCCCCTGGATGACACTACTGTGGTGGGGCGCATTTCAGGAGGGGATGAGTCCGCCTATCGGGACGAGGTGGAGTGGCTCTGTGTTTGGTGTGGAGAAAATAATCTGGCTCTTAATACTGCCAAGACCAAGGAACTGGTGGTGGATTACAGGAAAAAAGGCAGATATTCAGCCCCTGTATATCGGCGGGGACCGGGGGGAGAGGGTGGCAATATTCAAGTTTTTGGGAGTGACTATCGAGCAGGGTATGACTTGGAGCGCAAATACTACTGCTCTGGTAAAGAAGGCCCAGCAGAGAATTTATTTCCTCAGACTTTTAAAGAAGAACAATCTGAGTGAGAGACTGCTGGTGTCCTTCTACCGAGGCTCCATAGAGAGCATTCTTACATATTGTATTTGTGCTTGGTTTTCCAGTTGCACAGCCATGGAGAGGAAGGTACTCCAGAAGGTCATAGCCGCAGCCCGAAAGATTATTGGTCACCCTCTCCCATCTTTGGAAGAACTATACAGTTCCCGCTGCCTTAAAAAAGTAAACAATATTTTACAGATCCATCTCATCCGGGATACAGTCTTTTTGCACCACTGCCTTCGGCAAGAGAGATAGAACAATTAAAGCAGAACAAATAGATTAAAAAATAGTTTCTACCCCAGGGCTATAACCATCTTAAATGCTGTAACCAGATAATATGGCCGTGGAGAGTTGTGATGGGTGTGCATGTATGTGT